>NC_051178.1:46806881-46899015 GCF_013339695.2 Rhipicephalus sanguineus | reverse complement strand
ACGGGCGCGTCTCGCGTGAGGGCGTCGCGACCAACCGCCCAAAGCGCGTTTCGCCGCATGCGCTTCGTGTTGTAAACCAGCTGTTGCCCGGCCAATTTCTCGTGATATTACTTCTTTCGGTTGTAGCAAGCGGTGAAGGAAGTACAGGTGCGTGTGGACAGTCTGCCTTTCTCGTCCACTCGGCAAATAGAAGACGCACACGCAGCACTACTATCACCAACAATATTTTTTTAGGACCCGACCAACCTTATATTCGATGGAGGCGCAATACCTGAGGCCCGTGTGCTTAGATTGCTGTGGCTGGAAAATGAATTTTCAGGCTACTTAAGCGCATCCAGGATTCTTCTGTCGCCGCTGGCGTTGGAAATTTACAGACGAGAGTACACTGCCCTGCTTTTCACCACACAGTCCACAGTGGAGACAGTCCGATTTCTTCTGAGAAAAGGAGTAAACTATGGCTCACGAAGAAATTTAACAGTGATCCTATAGAGGCATTGTTTGGAAAATTGAGGCAATGTGCGGGGGCAATGACGCGCTAGACCAAGAGCCGTCACAGCTGCTTTGACCCCAATTGTCTAAGGTAAAAGGCGCTACCTTCAAAAGACAGTGGGCATTCGCGACGAAAACATTGAAGAAGCGGCGGTGTCTATTCGGAAGATGTTATTGAGGAACTTGAAGCTCTGCGAGAACCTCCTCGCAAACCACCGAACTCCTGTTGCCTATTCAGGCTTGGTGGTGTGTAGGTGGTTACATTGCCAAACTCATCACTGATGTCGGTTGCGAAACATGCGCCATGCTAGTGACGACAAACAAAAACGAGCAGTCCCTTTGTATCATCTTCTCCGTCAGCAAGAAGCCTATGATCTACACTACCCAAAGCCGGAGTTACTATCAATGCTGGACACAATTGTGACGTTCTTCGAGAAAGCAGTCAAATATCTTCCTCGAACGAAAATCCTCGAGACTTTGCAATTGACTGTTGAGCCATACCTTGAAGATTCGCCACTTCTGGACTGTCCGGAAGGTGTGGACAAGAGTCACGCGAGAGTGCTGGCTCATATTATTTCTGAGAAGTTTCTCCGGATTCTTCTTATTAACTACACAAAAAGTTAACAGATCAGAATGACAGGCCTTCGGTTTTATTCACAAGCCCTCGCGGAAGCATATCAGGCTGTGACAGACTTGACTCCTTTAAACTGTGATCGTCACTACAGTGTTTTACCAGCAGTGATTTTTTTTTCAGTTCTCCATGCGGATATTGTTGTAGTACCAAGGAAAACATTCTGTTTCCCATTGAAAGGATTCTCTGAAAGTTTTTTATGTTTCCTCTTCGTCTGCAGCGTGGCCGTCCCCTAATAGCGCAGTGACTTCACTTCTTGAAGTAGTTGTTTAGCAATATTAAAGCACAGACTTAAGATGCTTCCAACAAAAAAATGTGCAATGTTGTTATTTTCAAGTATCAGCGAACGGCCGGCGACAATTACATTTGAAATAAACATATTCCTAAACCATGATTAAACCGTTTCGTCAACCAAATGCAATGTTCATCCTCTTACTTATTCTCGAAGTTACAGAAACCTAAAAAAAACAAGGCTGTGTTATAACCGCGTCGATGCTTTGCCGAGCACAGAAGCGGGCTTATGAGCGGCCTGCGCCCCACTTCTGTAAAGCGGAATTTACCATCATCATATATCTTTCTACCATGTTCTATTGTATTGGTACATGAATACCAGATAGAGTAACTTCAGAAAGCGCCACGGTAAGTCGGAAGCCGAGCACTCCCTGCGCGCGCTAGCCTCCGCAAACGGCCGGAGCAGCATGGGGAGCAGTTGGCTCGGAGCGCCCCCACGAAATTGCGGCCATAGGTAGCAACAGCCCCCTCGTGCGCAGGCCGTAAAGGAAGGAGCGAACGCGCGGCTCCAGACCGGCCGTGACTGTACATACCGTCATTCCCAGCGCTCCAACGGCGGCCCTTAAGCAATTCGCCTAGACGTTGGCGCCAGAGTTTCCCTCTAAGTATTCTTGTAAGAAACTCTATGCGGTGGCACTCCGAAACCACGTTATGTGCAAAAGCTTTCGGGGAGGGGCGGGGGGAGGATCAATGCATCGACTGACGAAAAAGAAGATGGCTTTCGTTTTCGAGTCAGGTGATTGCATGTGGGACCGTGTCTTTTTTTTTTTTTTTTTTTTCGTGTAATGTTTTCGCATAGATTTTACCTATGCGGTCAGTTCAAATGTGTATGTTATAAAGGAAGAGAACAGAGACAACGCCCCTTGCTGTAGGCCGGCTGTTCTTATTCTCTACTTCATCTTTCTCTACTTTCGGCCGCGCGCCAGCTGCCCTCGGTGCCGCTTTTCGTCATCACACTCGGCCATGACTGCGACTCGCGGACCAGCCGACAATGTCTCCGGTGGGCGGTGTTGGCTACATCGCGGTGGTCGGGTTCGACCACGCTGCAACTTGTTTGGGAGCACCTGCCGAAGTGCCTCTGGTGGTGGGCGACCTCGTCGAATCGCTGTGGCCGGTCCTCGACGACGCTGGGGCTTAGCCTGAAACTTTGCCGATGCTATCTTTTGAATGTTGGTCTCGGCCATACTGCGATATTGCGCGGGAAGGTGGCTCGTTTGTCTCTGGTTGACGAAATTGGCACTGTACTTTCGCGGTAGTCGAAGTTGCCTGCAACGATGCGGCTTGGCTCGTCGATCTGCCGTAAGTGGGTCTGGTGGGCGACCCTGGCTGTGATGCAGCGGTCGTCGCACGCCAAGCAGACAATCGTTGTGCCGCCTCAGCTTGAGTCAAGGAGGCATTGGCAATTGACGCTCATCTGCGTTTGCGTGCAGAGCCGGCGAACACTTGCGCAACGCAGAACGCGTGCGAACTCGGACAGGCAGCGGGACGGGATCGTCGTGATTCGACAGAGCAGCCTCAGGCAAGTTCAGTTGCAACCCGTACAAGAACCACTGTCCCTTCACTTCACGGACCATAAAGCCGTGATAATGAAGGGACAACGCAAGCCAAGCATCATCTAATTAAGAAAAATAAAAGTGTTTCTCACTCTTCATATGATGATTGATAGGGCGTTACACATAACATTCACGGTTTACCGATCATTGTCTCCGTAGCTTCGCCCCATCATTCACCACGTAGATATGCTGCGATTTTTTACTTTTGGTACCGTCGCCACGCGGACTGACACATTCGGCTTCGCATGAAATGGCTTGAAACAGCAAAGCGCAGGAGGCAGACATGTAAAACAAATCGAATGCACGAAATAAAAGATAGGATATGAAGGGTGCAAACGCGTAAGCATGAGCTTCTTACTACGTGCATATCTGAAATCCCCGTTTCACAACACGCAAACACAAAAACGCGCTCTCTCTGTGCGATGAGTCGCTGCAGTATTATGTTGCAGTGACGCAGTATTAAATATTGCCCAAATTTCCGCACCTTTAGCTAATAGTGGCCAAAATATCAGGCGCGAGGTGGACGCTCGCCGTTTTGACGCGCCTTCCGCCGCGGAGAAAGCCCACGGGTCCGGCCACTGTGCCTCGGGCAGAGTAGTGCCCTCTCGCTGGCGCGGGCACAAAGACGTACAGCGTAGCACAAGGTGGGGGATGGTTCCTCTTCCTGCTCGCACACCCGGCATAAAGCCCTCGTGTCGTCGGTAGCTTCGTCGAATCGACGGCGGTACACTAGTGTTCGCAGTGCCCCAGCCCGCGCTTCAAACAAAAGGCCGCTACCCCCATTTGTGTCGTAGATGCGTTCCTTTTCTATAACACTTTTGTGCTTGCGGTACTCCGTCAATGTTGTCTTGGAACACATCGCCTTCCGCCACTTTTCGTTTTCTTCTTCCCGTACTTGTTCTTGAACGGCCCGAGCCCATTGGCACTCCCTGGTTGCCGTCACGGGCTTGGTTGCCGTCACGGGGTCCGGCATGGCAGCGCCGCGGCGCGGAAGTTCACAGCAAAAGGTCCTCCCATGTATTCGCGCGGCGCTTTGAACACTCTCCTTATTCTAGGTCACTCTATATAATCTGCCCCGCGTGCGTTGTCGCCGTTGTCGCGGCGAAAATTCCGGTGCCGTTTGTGCCTGGTGTGTGTTTACGACGCTGGTCTACATCGTCACTTTACGGACACGACAGAGGCGTTCGTGCTTGTTCGCACAGGCATGTATATATATCTTTTGCTTGACTGTTGTTACCTTCTCGTCTTGTGTCCACTTGATAAGTGTGCTTTTGCGCACACTGACTTGCGTTCACAACGACAGCACTTGTACGGCAAGCTCGTATATAGATTGGGCCGTATCATGTGTTATCTGGGTAATTGTGGTATTGGTGCTAACTTGTTTAGATGCTGTTTGGTATAGTTAATTAGTTATAACGAGTTTTTTTTCTGCATGAGATGGGAACGTTGAGCGTTCAAGACGCTTGTGCGTGCACTTAAAGGTGCACGGTACGAGCATGCAAATTCTACGTTTATAGTTGTGAGGCGCGTTCTCGCGACGTACGTATACGTCTTGGCTTTAAGGTACCCTTTTTACTTAGCGTGCAAATTAACCATTCCGAGTCGAACATATGCGACCGATTCCAGCCGGGCTGCGTTGCGATCGAGAGGCGTTGTCGAGATGCGTCCTACTGGAGCTAGGCCTTGCGCGCTGGCAGAGAGCACAACCATTTTCAGGCACGTGTAGCGTTCCTGCTTTTTGTTGATGACTGTAGACGCCGCGGATTTTACGATGGCTACTTCGCACATGACTTAGCACATATGTGAAAGTATGTAGGCGTATCGAGTGCCACTTATTCTTGTTCCCTTGGGTACAAACTTCTTGGCAGTTCTTTGGAAGCTACAGAACCGAAACGCATGCCTGCTAACGCGTCAAGGATCTCCTTATTTTTTGATAATTTTCTCATTTGCATTGCCCTATTAAGTATACTGCCCTATTTATTATGGGACTAAACCAGTTACGGCAAGTCCATATGTGAAGTAAAATTATTCTTCACGTTATTTATTTATTTATTTATTTATTTATTTATTTATTTATTTATTTATTTATTTATTACAGCAACACGTTTTATATCCACCACCGATCACCTTAGCGCGCGCAAGACAAGGACAGAGGGAGGTGACAACAACACAAGCGCTTAATTGTTTGCGCGCGCTTAAGTGATCGGTGATGGAAAACCAACTAGCCCAAAAATCAGTGCTCCTTTATATCCACGCCTGTTTTCCAAACTAAACATGGCGTCCCAAGAACAATATGCTCGAAATGTGACACTGAAATGAGCAGTCGAAATGTCTCCGATTCAATTTTTTCGCGTATATGATTTTCTAAACGCGTTAACGGTGCGAGCGAGCAAAACCGAAATCAATCGCGAGCTGCCGTACTACTGGCGGGCCTTCGCTCCGCTGCCCAGATGAACTTGTCCCCTGGTGTAGTGACGCCACTGCATTAATATAAGCGTCCAGAAAGCATACATATTTGCCAGAGACTTAAGCGGATAGTGGAAAAAATATCAGAAAGTGACGAAAGCATCGAAATTCGACTCGAAAGACGCGACTGTTCGGATAAACTGTGTTTATTGCACATATTTTTTAGCAGGTGGCTGTATTTTTGGAGGGTTGTGAGCGCGCGGCGGCCGCACTCCAGCGCGCACGGAGCTGCGCGTCGATGGTCGTGACGTCATGCATGCCAGCGGCGGAAGCAGCAGCAACAGAGGCGGGCAGCCGGTGCGCGCTGACCTGCCCTGCTGCAGTCGAACTCGCATATGCGAATCTCACAAAAAAAGGGAAAAAAAAAGAACTGGAATTAGTTCGATATATCGGAGAAGTCGGTGTGCAACTTTTAATGCAATTATTGTACTATGTATGTGCACTTCCGGTGCGCGCGTTGGCTTCATGGCACTGCACACGGTAGTGTAAGAAAGACGCTTCGGCGGCGATACTCGGGGTTTCTTAGTTTTGTATTTTTCCTCGGTTTTTAGGTATGCAGAGCTATATGTAGGGGCGGGTTATACGCTAGAAAATACGATATCGATGTAAATAGCGCCTCAGCATCTTCATACGCTAGCTGTGCGTACTCGTCGGGCTGCCAGAAGCATCTATAGTCTGCCTCGGCCCTAATGTCGGCCTTGTTTTTCACTATCATACTCAGTGTGCTTCTTGAGATGCTGTACGCTTCGGCGACGTAAGTCTTTTTCCCACGTTCGACTCTATGTATTATCACCAGCTTTGTGGAGAACAGTAGGTTCTTCTATTTTATACGGCATCCATCGTGTCAACAAAACGAGCTAATAAAGCGCAGCTTGCGCTGGTGCCAACAACGGAGCTAGTGTTCGACCTAGCTTTTTCAAAGTTTTTGCTTAGTGCTAATTGTATGGTTAGGCTTGGCTATCCTTCTCCGGTTTCGGTCGGTTCCCCACACTACGCACGTGTCACGGGGTTTTGGCGGGAACATGTCACATGACGCTGTTATATGTGATGTTTTAATCACTCGACTAGATGTTACGTGATTTTAGTCACGTGACTGGCAGTTACGTGGTTTATGGGAGAACATGTCACGTGACTAGTTACGTGATTTTAGTCACGTGACTAGTTGTTACGTGTTTATGGCAGAAACGTCACATGACTAGATGTACTGGTTTTGGCGGGAACATGTCACGTGACTAGCTGCTACGCGATACACGATTTTGAGTCACGTGAGTAGCTGTTACGTGATCCTAGTCACGTGAATAGGTAGTGATATTAGTGACGCGACTAGTTGTTGGGGGGTGATGGGATTTAGTCATGTGACTGGCTGTTACGTTTTTGGCAGGAACACGTCACGTGACTAGCTTTTACGCGATGTTGCGTGATTTTAGTCACGTGACTAGATGTTACGTAATGGGACGTGATTTTAGTCATGTGACTAGATGTTGCGGGATTTTAGTAACATAACTAAATTTTGCGGGAATTTTAGTCACGTGAGTAATCGTTTGGTAGTTTCATCACCTCAGTCACATGACTAGTTACGTAATGTGACGTGATTTTTAGTCACGTGACTGGTTACGTAACTGTGACGTGGTTTAGTTGCGTGACTAGTTATGTGGTGTTTTGTAATTTAGTCATGTGACAATGTTATGTGATTTTATGCGATTTTAGTGACGTGACTAGTTACATGATTTTTGATCACGTAACTTACTCGCCCATCATAGTTCTTGCATCCCACGGCAGGTGTTGTGGGATCGAAGCAGAAAAAGAGGATGAGGCAAGCGCGTGCCCCTGGCGCAACGAAAAGCTTTAACAGCCCCTCGGTTAAAATGAATGTGCACAATGAGCCGGGATCGCAACCATGAGGAATCATGCAGAAAAGTATGTGATGTCAAGCGGTAGTTTCTACTCACTACACGCGATGCCCTCCTAATCACGCTGCTCGCTCTCCCAAATGCATGTGGGAAATTCCCCTTCCGTGAGCAAAAGCGCCAAACATTTGTGAGGGAAAGCCAACATCTTGAGCGTTTCGCGCTGCCTGATATTCGATATCTGCATCTTTATATATGCGCATCTAGCTTTTTTTCTTGCTCCAGCGAGGCAGAAAAATGTTCCAATAAATCTTCGGAAATTTTCTTAGTTTTTCTGACCACTCTGATGTTATTAAAGGAACACTAAAGGAAATAAAAATTTATGTCAGAGTAAAAGGTCACTGTTTGTGAACGTCTAAAACGTCAATGTTATCAACAGCAGTGCTCTAGTAATTCTAAATTAAGGTAAATGTAGGACACTATATGCGCCACCAGTGGGACGTTTTGGAACGAGCCCGATGATATCAAGAGTCCCGAGTACAAATTATCGCTAGTATTCAAGCTACTTATGATAAAAAAGAACAGTACGACCATTGCAAGACATAATAAAATGCTGCTTGTGTGTTTATGTTTGAGTCATGGAAGAAAGAACTTGACATTACAATGGAGAACGGCGCGAGTTGTGCAAAAGTGCCGTTTTTGTAGAGCTGCGCTTTACTCGCGCGGTCGCATCTCAGTGGTAGCTTCGTAATCGCGCACTGCTGCGTGTGCCTTGCATGCTCATGAAAGTCGCTCTAATGGAAAGTTCGACAAAATGCCATGTGATGATTGTGTAATGTGCCCTTCAGAGCAGGAACCACAGCGTCGGCTGCCAGGCAGTAAAGGCGGGCAATGTTGGGCAAGGCAAATGCTATGTCAGGAGGCCTTTTCAGGCACGCGATTTCAAGTGCGCTGATGCTGTGCGGATCGCTAAAACATGATTTTCATTCAAAATAAGCACTTCCTTGGCACGAAACAAGCACTACGAGGTTTCAGGAATGCTATTTCAACACTCAATGTCAACTTAACATTTGCCTTTATAGTGTCCCTTTAAAGTTTTTCAAAACTTTCTTCTTCTCTCATTGCAGTGGTACAGTGCTAACGGATTGAAACGAGACATAGAGATTTGTAGTGTTACAGCTGGTCTGCATTATGTCGCTACGAATCTGGCCGATAAATTTGTGAGTGTTCGAGTCAAAGTTACGATGATATTACACAAACTCAAGATGGTGGAAACAAAAGTATGTGCACTGCTTAGCCCTACATTGTTGTGTTTTAATGCATGACCACTGTACATCATGTTTTGCAATATGCGCCATGAACCAGCTTAAGTGTCCTGGTTTGGTTTCTCACAGGGACTTGTTCTGTGGCAATGAAGGAGATACCGTAAGCACATAAGACCATGTAGTGAACTGAGCTATGAGATTGCGAAATGTGGCACTGCTTTGCATAAATAGGTTTATGGCAAGGGTGCTGGCCTATTACCATGTTTTCATAGTGGTGGAAGTTGTGCTTCCATGTTCAAGTGATAACGAATATGTATAGTGATCTTTGCATCATATGCACCTATGTACATGATTACCTTTTGTTCTGACAACTAGCCAGCTAGCGTATATTATATGCTAGCTGGCCAGTTGTCAGAACAAAAGGTAATTCTTATCAAGCTGCAACTTCCTAGCAAACCACCTTGATTATGTGTGATTGGTATGGCCAGTTCCCTGGGATATTTTCAGCTGCAGGATTGCACGTATCACAGGATTGGCACTGTGGCTGAAAAAGTGGAGCACTTCATCTACAACATGGTGCATGCAGGTACCTTTTCCCGAAGGCTGCCATGTTCACTGCAGAGGAGTATTACCGCTACTCGCTCGTCTATGCACAAGAGCAAGAGAAGAGCAAGGCCCTGCTGGAGAGCTTGCTGCGGGAAAGGGCCATGGCCGTGAAGCGCAGAAAGAGGGCAGCCAGTCGTGATGAGAAGCTTGTGAGCAGGCTCAGCGCTGCAGAGCACTCTGAGTACATGAACTTCCTCCGGTACCAGAAACAGCCCGATGTTGCCTCAAACCAGCCAAAGGAGCTTGTTCGCTTGATGGTATGCAAGAATCTACAAACATTGCTTTTGTGGGCTACTATTGGTTAGATGGTGCAAGAAAATGAAGACTGAAAGGATAATTGTCGCAAAGTGTTTCACGGCAGATGTGCCTTTCTAGTCAGCCTTTATTTCAACGTGCTTTTGACTGACACAATTGAGGCATTGCTCTGGTGCCCTTTGCGTCCACAGTGACTTCTCTCCATTTAATAAAAGCAGCGGATCACAGTTATTGTTTAGCTTAGAAACATTGACAACCATCAGATATTGGAAATTGCAGAATAACTCATATAAATTGACACTAAATTTCATACCAAATTTGGAGCAACACAGCTAACGCAGGAGCTACATTTATGGAAATTACTTCACTGCCCAGGCCGTCTACATTTACAAATGTTTGGTTATGAGAAGTTATCATTACTTGATGTAGAGTGCTAGATAGATAGCTTAATGAACGTGTGTCACATTAATTTTTATATTCTATTTCTGATTATAAGCTGGCAAGAAAGACAACTTTGCAAAGACGGCGTTGATGTAAAATAACACTGCAAGCTACTTCGCTTCCCAAACAAAATGCTGACTGAGAATATTTCTAAAAAGACTTGACCAGAAGGTAGCTTGTACACAAGACGCCGTCGCACTTTCTTCTGTGCATAATGTAAACTATGCTGCTTTCTTTATAGGTACGTACACGCAAAGCATTAAACTTCAAGCTTTATCTTGTCACCTTGAGGTGTCGTTCAGCAGTGTACAGAGGTATCTCGCAAGTGCATTTTGTAATTTTCTGTCTTTTAAGTTGTCATTGTAGATGGATCTTCAACACTAACCAGGATATTTACTCACCCTAGCAGTAAAGTCTGACTGGCAGCAGAAGGTGAAATACTTATTCATATTTGCTGCCGAAAGTTTCATGGGATGACAGGAGGAAACAGCAATTGTAAAGCCCTCCTGCGTTTGCCTAATTTCTGTTTAATATGAAGGAGCAGGGAAGCTAAACAGAATGGGCAGTTTGAGTTGGTCGTGTCTGAGGTAGTTCATACAAACTCATCTTTTTGTTGGCGGTGAGGGTGGGGACTGCACTTCAGTTTCACTCACATATGCAGGTTGTCTTAGTTGCCTAGCTCCTCTAAGTTTCCTCAGTGTAATACACTTGCTACCTGGTTTGCAAACAAAGCAATAGGCACATTTTGAGAGGCTCAGGTTAAAAGATGATGTAGTAAGCTAGTTCTTGCAAGTTTAACAAATTTAGGCATTGCACTGCGGCTACCTAGTAATCGGCACATACCTAGTATAAGGCTGTAAAGATTTCATACTGGTAGTTCTTAACATGATTCTGCAGTAAGTTGGCCTGCACAAGAAAGACTTTTCAACGCGTTTTGTATTACACCCTTGGATTTGCAGGAGCTTCAGGACCGAGTGAAGGAAGAGCAAAGGGAATTTCTCCAGCTGTGGCCACAGGTGCCTGGACGTCGCACCGAGACACTTGCAAAAGGCCTCGGCACTTGGGCCAAGGTGTGTTTGTGAGGAAAGCAAGCCTTCTTCCCGAGCATTCCTTTTCTTCTTTTTCTGGGACATGTGTTGTGCCTGTCCTACTCTTAAAATGGGCACCTAATTTTTTCGTTACAACCATTAGTACATTATAGCCACTGACTAATTATTGAATAATTATTATATAGCCAGTGGCTAATAATTGCATGCGAGGGTGTACTGACCTCAAGTAAGTTGTCGCGGAGGTGCAGTAGTCTCATCGCAGCTGAGTGGCTGTGTCCTTAGTAAAGTCTGAATCGAAAAACGGTGGAAAACAGTGACCGCACGCAAAAACACAAGAACAGATTTTATTGTGCTCGATGCTAGCCACGTAGCCTTTCATGTAGATGGTGCGAAAAACTCTGTGATGGTTCACTGCTGCATGTTCCGCAATCGAAGGACAGCCTTCTTAGCAGCAGTTGCAGGCACGTAGCCAGGATTTTTTTTCGGGGGGGGGGCCCCAGGCCTAATTGTTCGAAAGACAGTCTTTCCATAGCAAAAACAAAAAAAAAGTTGCCTGGAAATATAGGGGGCTGGAGAAATTTCGGGGGGGGCCCGGGCCCCCCGGGCCCCCCCCTTGCCTACGTGCCTGAGCAGTTGCTATCCCAAGACCATGTCTTTGTGCCCGCCGAAGTAGCGGTGCAGCAGGTCCACCGCATCCAGCACTTAGGAGGATGTCGGCATGTTCGCACACAGCACAGTGTTGTCTTCCTCAACGCATTCGTCATTGCTTCCTTTGTGCGCCTAAGCAGCAGCATACACAAAATTGTTGTCAGTTAGCTCTTCTGCTGCCGCAAGATCGCCATTCACGCTTTCATAATTGCATAAGATTCCTTCTTCACTCACAACCCCAGCATCACTGAGTACTTGAAAATTGTGCTTGCCTGATCTCGGTTGCACATAGCAAAAAGGGTTCCCGCCAACTACTTGGACGAGGACAGAAAGACAGATGACCCACCACAGGACTGGCTACTGCACATTTATTGAAAGTTTGTTTTCATATTTATAGCAGTTGTAGTGAATGCATTGCTCACTGAATACCACATTGTATTTTTTATTTGTTTTTTTATCAATCAACCAGGATTCTTATTTTAGCATCAATGACACAATGATGCTTGTTGAGTACAGACAAAAAAGTCATAGATCAGGCTTGACAGGGTCTGTACCTCTGGGCTTGGCAAATATGACATAAAAAAGTACAGAAATGGAAAATATGCACACGGCAGTTCTCTTCATTGGAACATCATAAACAAGCAAGTAAATGAAAAAAAATGGCAACGTCATGGGTCTTTAAACAATGAAAGATAAATGCACACAATAAAAAGGAAACGGCACTGATACAGTAGATTAAGTACACACAATAAAAGAAAAAGGAAGAAGGAAAGGCAAAAAAGTATACAGATACTTCGATCATGCACAAAGCATGGGTGCTGCTGCATGATTATCACATATACCATGAACAATAGTCTATACAGATTCTCTAAGTGTTGTACAAGCTTTGAAAACTATCAAAAAGCACAACAATCTGTTAGCGTAGCAAAACGTTTTCATGGGCTAGTTGGTTCATGACTTCTTGAAAAAAAATTGTAGCACAAAACAACACAAGGACAGACACGGGACTGGCGCTAACCTCCAACTGGAAGTTAGAAGTTAGCACCATTCCCGTGTTTGTCCTTGTGTTGTTTTGTGCTACAATTTTTCTTCAAGAAGCCTGTTAGCGTATCGCTGTACAGTAGAACCCCGCTGATACGTTTTTGAAGGGACCGTAGGAAATAAACGTAAGAGACGGGAAACGTAAGAGCCGAAAAACAGGAAAAAACGGCAAAATATTTAGTGGTACAGAATTTTATTTCAATTCTTACGAGCAGCACGAAAATTGGCGCGCTCAGCCGCGATCTAGTTGATGGATAGAAACGCGGAGCTTAGGACGGCCTCATCCACAGAAATGTAATCAACGTATGTGATTTTTTTAACACCAACAGCTGTAGGCATGAAAGAACTAAGCACACACAATCACGACCGGTGCGGCGAGTCCGACCGCGAACCGCACGCACGACCACGCGAGCTCCAACCAGCTCGAACTCCTCCCGTTCTCCGACAAATAACGGTGATGATGAGTCTACGCCAATGCGATGGCAGAAGTGAATGCCAATCTCGAAGGCCTTGCTTTCGCTAGCAGTTACGTCATACACGCCATGTTGGTGCAATACAAATCTCAGAGGCTATGCTTTTGTCAATAGTAAATGCCAATCTCGAAGGCCTTGCTTTTGCGAGCAGTTACGTCATAGACGCCATCTTTGCAATTTGAATCTCGAAGGCCATGCTTTTGTTTGCATCAATTGAAAGATTCTGTTGCTTGCGCCTCTCATGCGGCTAATATTACGGTCAAACGAGGCCAAAGTGCGTGAAAATGCACCATGGCCGCTCTCTCTGGTAGTCACTCGGTCGGCTCCAAGCGCACTTCGCGACGTATCATACGGGAATGGTCCGACAGTTACGACGTAACAGCGGGGTTCCCAATACATTGTATCCTATGGGAGCTATGCCGGGACCGGCGGAAAACGACGTAACAGCCGGGAAAACGCAGCAGTGAGGAACATAACAGCGGGGTTCTACTGTATTCTAATGTATTGGCCGACCAGCTAGCCACATCCATACAGTCAAACGCTGTCAACCCATTAAAGAATGTCCCTCTAACAAACCATAAGCTCTCCATAAGCAAGAAGTTCAGGCCTTACTGGCAGTGCCCATGGGATAGGGAAACACAAAATAAAACTACATCTTGTCAAGTCGCATCTCAGTAATTGGCCGCCGTTATCAAAGACATGCCATACAGAAGTAACACTTTGCTGACTTAGGATCACGTGCATACCTTTCCAGTGGTGATCCACCCTTGTGTGATAAACGTGGTGAGCCTCTTACTACACGTGCTTCATATTCTGCTGCAATGTACCGAATTTGACGCCAATAGATGAAAGCATTTTCTTTTTGTCATACCAACATCAAATCCCTCTCTCCTGCTATGTTTATAGGCAGGGAACCTCTGTTTAAATTCGAGTCACTATTTGGATTTTTAAAAGACATACATAATTTTACCATTATATTTCCTGGCAATCCATAGCGTAGTCTCTCAGCAGAGGTTGCTGCTGCGATAGTTGTACCATTGTACCATGAAAGCACCTGTCTCGCAGCCTTTGGGCTCAAAGGCCTTGAAGAGGCAGTTATGCTAAATTTATGTCCCCGCTTGCTGAAATCATGATAACCTGTGATTCATTCATCACCCATAGATCACTATGTGTCACTGCCATTATATTTACAATATATATCTTTTACGCTTATATAGTGTGCAATTTTAGGCCTCTTTACAGCCAAATTGCATCCCATCACGAAAAGCATTGGTCAACGCTAACACCACATCAGAAGACATGGCACTCTGTCCAGACCTGGCCCTTGCGCCACAAAAAAAACCACTAATCAAGCCCATGTTTGTATCAGTGCCACCTAGGAACGTCCACCTCTAGGTAAAGGTGTCCTCTCTCTATAAATGTGCTGCGTGTTGTATGTCTTTCTTTGTAGTGCTTATTTCTGCACTCTTCTCCTATAGGTCAGTATGCTGGCATGTCGGCACACTCTAAGAACAGCTGCAGCCTTCGGATGCCTTTCTGTCACACGACAATATAATTATCTGCCCTGCTTACATTTCTTGAAAACTGCATGCTCACTACCATCCTATTAGTATTTTTTATGCTGATATATATAGTGCACGTGTCATTCGTGACTTGACAGTACCGTGGGCAAGTCAAGAGAGACATGCAAGTCAGATGATGCTTATTGTGTTACACTGGTGGCACACGGGCACTTTTGGTTGTGATCAGGATCAGACTACTGGATTGCAATCGACAATCACTGCTGCTACATGGTGCAAACTAATCAGGGTCAAGTTTGGCACAGACAGCAGCCAAATCGTGATCCTGTTAGCCAGATCGTGACGAGCAGATTGCATTGTCTTGATCCTAATCGGGCTTGACTGCTAATAAATGTGACCATGTAGCAGCTCTTGATCCAGATCGAGCTAATCTGGATTGACTTTGATTGCAATCAAAAGCGGCCTTGTGACCCCCGTATTGCAAAAACATGCCCCAAAGGGTACACTTGTGTTTAGAGTGTAATAGAAGTGACTCCTTAATAGTGGCACTCAGTTGTCAGCAGATGCTTTTGTTATTTCGACAGGAGCACCTTGACAAATTAAAGAATGGATTGCCCAAGGGACCCTGGGTGACTGCACGCAGTCTTAAGATGTCGTCGCTGCTCCTGATACCAGCTGCTCAGCCTGGCTTCCTGAAGCATGTTGTGTTCAAGGTGTGTTCCATATGTCACTTTTTATGGCACCCTGTAGAGATTCGAAGAACTTGTGGTCACACCCCTGTGTGACAAGTGACAGTACAGGGCGTGTCTGAGTCAATAGTTTGTCAGGTAATCAGATATTGATCACGGTTCAGTGGCATGGCAATACTTTCAGCATGCATGCTGCCAACGTAGATTGCACGTAGCGCACTTGCCAAAACCTACATGCTGTACAACTGACGAGGTACGTGCAGGCGCTGCCTGGCGCTTGATTTGTGAAAAGTGTGTACAATGCCACTTTCCTAGGGACTGCACATGCCCTGGCCCTGAACGTCTCTAGCATTAATGGATACCTTGAATGAGAGCTCATGCATGTTCAAAAATATTTGATGCAGGCGGACAAGAGTTCTAACTCAACTGAAGCGAAGAAAAGAAACGCAGTTGAGTGTTTTTGCAGGTGCTTGAAAAGCTTGCCCTGTCATTCATGAATCCTTGACTCGTCAATGTTGAGTCATCAAGCTACTGTAGAATTTCGCATTTTGAAGGCAGGTAATACCAAATGCACTGCAGTAACACCACTGATGAATATAGTTGTATTGTTAAATGGTACAGGGTACTACGGCAGCGAGTTTTGTAACAGCAAAAATAGTGTCAATTTTAACTAGAAACAAGCAAAAGAATAAATTCTGACTTAGAATAGCTTGTCTATGGATTTAATGGCAATGTAAACGTGCAAGTTATCACTGTAAATGTAACACCCCTAACGGGGTCTTCAAGGTAATCACGTGATACAATCTGATGTAATGCCTAAGAAATGTGGGATTTCCTAGTAGGCTTGCGTGAATATCACTTATTTGGCTTGAAGTGAAATGGAAGCAAATGGTAATTAGTGCCGAATAATTTTGAAATAAATTCAGGATTTGAATAGCAGTAAGTGGTAAGGTACGTTAAGTTTTAAAATTTGCCCTACTTAGTCCATATATATATATACATGCTCTTAACCTTCAAAACGAGGAATATGGATGGTGGTAATACGGGCACTTAATAACCTTGGAGTATGGCTTCACGGCAGCACAGACGCTTCCTGAATGTGTGGTTTCACGGCAGTGCTGCCCAACGCTTCAGCACAACCACCTTTTCAGGCAGGTTACATAAAGTGGAATATGTCCCTTTGTTTGTTTTGAATACTTCGAAATTCCAGAAATTTTAATTCGTGTCGAAGTGAATTCGAATATACTGTAATTATTTGTTCGAACATTGGAAATGCTCGAATATTCGCTCAGACCTATAATTTTGATTATTTGATTAAAGTGATCAAGAATTTGTCTGTATTCAAACAATACGTGAAAATGAACTTTGAGCAATAAAAATCATAAAAAAGACTCGTTACAGTTGAGTAAATATGGTACTGATACATCACATGTAGGCAGGTGCTGGCCATGCAAACATTTTTTAAATCACTATCTGTCACATTGTACATAGATTCAAATTTTTATTTGTGAAATGTTTATACCTGGCATTCAAATTTTCAATTAAACAAGAAAATTAAACTGATTTTATCCATATTTGCCATATGCAGAACTACCCACACAGTTCTAATAAAAACGCTAAGTTTACATGAACAGTTACATCGTATATGTACCGCGTCTTGCAGGAGCAACATATGATAACAATGCTCAGTGCCCAAACTGGTCTGCTTGTGCATCTGGAGCAAACTTTTGCCATCTACTTCGGATATACCATGGGATGAAAGATGGTTGATGAAATGGTATTTCAGAGTATAAAGTTGAACTGTAAGACTATGAGTGAATGCCATTGGGCAATGCAGAGTTCAGTTCGCCTTTGCAGTACCTTCATGACACCAGCATACATGCTAGCATTTAATTTCATTGTGTCGTGCTACATGACAACCAAAGCAGGAAAAAAGGAGCTCTGCAAAAATGCCACGTCCGCTGCACTCGTAGCCTTTTTCATGACTTGAATACATTATAAAACGAACAGCTTGTAGAACCTTCACACACTAACTGGTTTATTACTGGGAACTATTACGTCTACTTGCAGGCTGGAATCGTAATGAAACCTGAGATTGGCTGTTCGCTACTGCCGTCCGAGCCACTGGAGGGTCCGCCAACTGCAGCGAGTGACACGGTGACTGACTGTTCCCTTGCTGTTTCTCTGCTAAATTAGCCTATTTTTCAGCATTGCTTCAAACTCTATGAAATAACTGAGCTCACTGTAACATTAGCAGATGTTGGGTGCTCATTCCTGCTTGTAAATGCAAGCCCAATTCACTGTGGTGACAAAGCTGCTGCATATATTGCCCCACTCTAACGTGACAACCTTGAGTGCCACCCAGAGCAGTATGACACTATCCTCCATAAGATTCAAAGAATGCAACATTAAAATACTGTGCTTCTTATGTTGCTGAAGCCTTTTCGAAGTGAATTCATAAACGGTTGTTGTTAAAGCATTTGCTCTTGAATCTTTGTTATCTTGTATTCAACCGGATATAAAACTTTCTGATCAACTGCCAGCAGCCCATCTGTGGCAATTACAATAAAACATCGTTAATTTGACCCCTGTTAATTAGGAAATTGGATAATTTGGACGTTTTCTCTGGTCCCGGCAAACATATGTATTGTTTAATAGCATCAAATTCTTGGCGAGGATTTTCGCGAGGATGCCTCAATGGCGAGGCGTCCTCGCCGTTGACAGTCTTGCCACAATCACACTGTTGGCGACCAAGGCTTCAGTGGCTGCAGCAAGCTTGTTTCGTTTTCGATTTTACTCAGCACACATTAACTGCTTGGACGCAATCTAAGATCACGTCGATAGCGACTTGAGTCAAAGCTGCCACAATCTAGTTTCATTTTTGCTGCATGCCTTCAGAACTGCGTAGTCGCTATCCATGATTGTGCATTAGCAAGCCAGGTTTAGTTAGCAGCAGATGCAGTGCTTAGCAGTTTCATTTGAACTCTGTACATAGGCTGCACGCATCCCTTCAACACAGATGCTATGATCGTGTCTTTAGCAATCACGGTTTCGCCTCAGCAGATGCAGCACTCAGTAGCGTCGTTTTGACTTCAGGCAATGCACACGCAATGTCACAAAACTCAAAACTTCAGCCACGGTTCGCATGCCGGCATAAAACTCACTTGCCACATTGTGATGGACAAATGATGAGTTGCCGGCCATTTTTCCGACGAAAAAATTATCGTCACGTGCACGTGGCAGCGTTGGCGGTGGCAGTACGTAATAAGGGATGGGTTCAGAGCATGTTTCAGCTTAAGCCATGGGGGTCTTGAGCCGTGGTCTCATTGTGAACGAAATCACGAATGGCCAAAATTGTGGCTTTATGCACTGCTCTTATGCAAGAGAAGTACTGAATTTATGTATTCATCACAGAAATGAAAATGCATTGATGTAATAGATACTTGTTTATTGTTCTCTTGGTACTTTCAATGATACGGCATTCAGTTAATTCGGCCATTTTTTTCCGCTCCCGTGAAATATGAATTAACGAGCTTTTACTGTAGTACTCTTGCTGGTGTAGTTCTCGGGCCCCCTGCTCCTTCTTACCTAAATTAACAAACTCCCAAATAACATTAATTGGACAGTGCCGCCATCTGCAGACAGCTGCGTACTTACCACCCTATTTTACAACAATAATGATGTTCTTAGGAGTGCTGTTTCTTGGGCGAGTTGGAAATTCATACTTGGAAGGGTAGTGCTAGTGGACACGAACTGAAGGAAGACGCATGGACACACAGTGCGTCTGTGTGTCCGTGTGTCTTCCTTTAGTCTGTGTCCACTAGCGCTACCCTTCCAAGTATGATGTTCTGCATACCTGCCAAGTCTGCCGGATTACCCGGGAGACTCCCGGATTTTGAACGTTTCTCCCGGTTGTACGGGTCATAGAGAAATCTCCCGGAAATCCAGTTTTGCCCCGCGCGTCCAGTGTTTTGTCTGGCCACATGAGCAAAGTTGTCTGGCCACATCTAGTCACATCCTAAATGTGTTATAGGTTATATCAGCCGTTAATATTTCGTAGATGATGCGTTTGTGTACACACAAAATATTGCCCGACGAAATAACCGGTAAGCAAGTGGCGACAGGCCTCGCACGCGGAGCGATGTTATCGCATGTGCCCTTTGCGCGACGGTGACGGCCGGGTCGTTTCATCTCTGCTTCAACCGCGTTCGTCCGTAGCGCTAGCGCGCTTTGACTCGCACGTGAAACAGACGATGCGTAAGCGATGTTATCAGTTTGGACTCTGTACAGATCAGTGGCGACCGCAACATCCCGCTGAGAGTGACCATATAATTGCTATCGCAGTAACCCCCCCCCCCCCGTTGAGTAGATCTCCCGCATTCCGTTTCTCCAAACTTGGCAGGTATGTGTTCTGTCACTCCAGTGTGAACTCATGGTAGCTTAGTGCTGCAAGTAGTTAAAGGAGTCTACACAACAAAAGTTTCAGATGAAGATTTTAAAAACTCCTGCCAAGAGGTAGAAAACCTTTGTGTGACGACATAGTTGAGTAATCACGTGACAGCAAAGTGACAATGAGTACCAAAGTTGTGGCGTCTGCAAACTGACTAGCCGTCTGCTACATTTCACACGTGTGCCTCCTCTTTGTGCCAGCAGTTCTACCGAAACGTGCAGCTGCGTCTTCCGGCAGCAAGACCGGTTCATCGTTCCTATCGGCGTCAAAGGAATCCGACCATGAGCGTCCACTTGGACGTGAGCAAGTGGAGCTGGAAAAGCATTTTGTTTTTTACCTGTTGGCATCGGACGCTGAAATGTTTTCGTACTACACTTGATCGCAGTCGTGATGTGTCCGTACACATCTCCGATGTCACACCTTTTACTGCTCTGTTTGACGTTTTCGCTTATGGTTATCGCAGTAAGTCCTGGACAAAAGCCATACCTCGTTTCTAGACTTCAAAATTCGAATAACTTGTCTTTCAGTCGTTTGTGTACATCTAAATTCGTCACAGCATTCCTTGTAAGCATGCAAAGCTCATACTGTAGTCAGCGTGATGTCAGGTTACCATCCAATTTTGGTGTCCGAACTCTGTTAATGACTTTGAAGACTCAAGAAAGAGTCCTCTCTTCCCTTCATTGCCGAAGCAGACCTACCATACTCACAATTTTATTATCCCTGACTCTGTGACCTTCTTTTAGCACATACAAGTACGTGCGAATTAAGCTGAATCCTTATCCATCTTGGCCTGTGCACGTAGCTTAACAGAAGAAATGCAGCTAATCACGTTCTTATTTTTCTTTGCCATAATATCCAGCTACTACCGTCCCAGTACTGTCAAACCTGTAACGTATTATTCCCTACTCAGGCATTAACTTGAAAACGTGTGTGCACTCTGAGATTCTTACCAGCGTAACCATATTAACATACTTCAATCCGTGCTTGATTTTTTTTCATTATTATTATTATTATTATACGTGCACCTCTCTAGCTCATTGCTACTCAAACCACAAGCCAACCTTCTTCACCTTGCATACCAATGGTTGTCTCTCTCTCTTCCACAAAATCTGTCACACATTGCCGTAGGCTGATAATATATTGTGCCAGCCTACTTCCACTAAAACCACCTCACAACAGTGCTGTCTATGCATCTCAAGCCCATACTGTTAAGCATGCTTCCTCATTCTTCGTTCAGACATGAAAGGACTGGGATAACGTTCCTGCCAACGCTGTGCTTCAGTCTTACCCAACCAGCTTCAAATGCGTCGTTGAAGATTGGATTTATTTATTTATTGATTTACAAGTACCTCACAGGCTTTGTGTAGGAGTATTATGTGAGGGCGACTACAGTATACAATAATTTTTAGCAAGAGCACATAACAAACAAAAGGAATTAAAAAAATCTGGCATTATACAATGTCAAAGTGTGAGAGATAACATAGATGTAGCTATGTTATCACAGCTATGATAACATAGATAACATAGATGTAATAATAAAACGCTTAGTATGTGTTATATATATTTGAACGTGTCAACATTTTGTCATTATACAACATATAAACACGATTTCAAGAGATCTGTGTTTTATAGACACAGTCATAAATACAGTCGATCCCGGATATATCGAACTCGGATACATCAAATTATTGGCTATATCGAACAGTTGAGAAATCCCCTTGAATTTCCCATGCAAAAGTATGGGGCTGGTGTGCGCGTATATCGAACTCCCGCACAGCGAAACAACCTCTATATCGAACGCTGCCCCGCGCCGAAGCCCAGAAAATGCATTTTTCCTAACAAATATTCATCATTTTTCGGCCGCATTCTTATAAGTTCCAGTCCCTCGTCGCGCGCAGGTGACGAAATTGCGTTGCTCTAGTTCGTTGCACAGCGCTTGTCAGTTCACCGGCATATTTGACGTGCGATCCGCAGGTTCTACTGCATGGGCTAGTGTTTTTCCAAGAGGCTGATTGCCGAGGGCACCAAAATGAGAATTCGAAGTGACTTGGCAGCTTTGTTGTAATGTTTGCATTCCCTTCCTTGTCTGTTCGCGCACGATGGCATGCGGGCCTGCAAAGCATGGCCTTCGAGATCTGCAACCTCGTGACATATTTCTAGTGTTTTTGGTTTTAAAATGCAGATCTCAGAGGCTACGCTTTTTTCGCATTTCTCGCCAAAGTAGCGGCTGCCTTCTACAAAGCCACAAGTGCCATCGGTATCGCCAACATGTCGACCGTGGAGAAATGTTTCTTCGTGCAGCGTTGTTAGCGTTGTCTCTTGTGGCATGTGTACTTCTCGCTCCGTTCTTGATAAATCATCATTCGGGAGTCGAACTAAACATTGTCCCGCTCGTAGCGATAAAAATGATGACCGGTGCTTGGAACAACGTCAAGTAAAGCACCGTCGTGCACTGTTTCCTTACGGGCCTTGGTGCGAGGTGACGACTGGGAGCGCGGTCTACGGCGTATGGTGCGTCAGTGAATTTTGCGACTTATTAGCGTTTCCGGGCGCCGTATCGGACGGGAGCACAGCGAGTGAATTTATCGGTGCAGATAACGATGCAGCTGTTTCCGATTGCATCGACGCCGAGATTATAGCTGACTTTGCCGGTGCTGCGGAAATGGACCCATGCGGTTTGAAGATGCCAGCCGCCGCTGCCACCGCTAAACCCTTTACCGTGCTGCAGAGCTCGCATCAGCGTTCAGCGTCGATCACAGCTGTTGTGGCCGAAGGTGTTGAATTTACTTATCTGGAAAGCTTCAATGATATTGACGATGACTTGATAAATTCATGGCGCGCAAGAAGCAAGACAAGTTTATGGACTATTTGCATGCGAAATAAAGTGCGCTAACTTGCAAAATAAGTAGCTCTCTCCTTGTTCTTTAGCATATGTGAGCGAATCGTTATGTTCGCGCTTTTTACGATTTCAGAAAACTGTGTCGAGGCCTGCAGTGCTTTAATTAAAGCCCTAAATACGCATATTTCGTATTTCGAATTACAGTAGAAGCTCGTTATAACGAAGTGGGATATAACGAACTAATGGATATAACGAAGCAATCGTAATTCCCCTTGAAATTCCCATAGACGCCCATGTATTTAAAACCTCGTTTTAACGAAGCTAAAATTTCCTCGCAATGGATATAACGAACCTTTTTTTTTTCCCCACCGAGCATTTACTGACCATTTTGGTAGCCGGCATGTCAATGTCTTATAGCGCGCGACGGTTTACGTCCCATCACGGATGCGGTAATTCAAAACTCGCGCTCCCGAGGAGCCGCCTGCCAACACGCGCGAGGGTGCGCGTCTGCCTGCCTCCCCTTCCACTGAAACTCGTGGACCCACCCGCGCACGTCACCCGGCCTCCCCTCTCCCGCGGAACTCGTGGACCCGCCCGCTCTCCTGTTGCGCGCGTGGACGGCGACGCGGCGACCGCGCGGCCGCGCGGGCCTTGTTGCTTGTCGTTCGCTGCGTGTGCATCAGAACAGCGTCTCTCTCGGTTCCCGCCGCTAGACAGGAGATGGACGACGGCAACGGCAAACGAAAGCGCAGAACGATTACAATCGAGCAGAAGGCGGCTATGTTGAAAGCCGTCGAGTCCGGCGTCAAGAAGAAAAAAGTTGCCGAAGATTTCGGCGTAGCGTTGAGCACGGTACCGCAAGCATGTAATCGACCGAATTCTACTCAGTATGAGCATGAAGCGCGAGACTACAATCGACCTCTACATGGCGATCGAGATGCTACAGGCTGCTTGGATGTCTAACAGCAAGCACGATCGCCAACTGCTTCCGGCATGCCTCATTTGGCGTCAACAGCGGCGGTGACAGCGAAGATATCGGTGCTGCCGCCAATGAGGGTGCCGCGGGTGACCAAGACCTGGCGTCGTGGGACGCTCTCCTTGACGCCGGAGTTGTGCCCGACTGCGACACTTTCTGCGTGTACGTCAGTGCCGATGCTGACGCGGTGACAACCGAAGAGCTGACGGAGGCTGAAATTGTGCGCACGGTGACAGGGGTGGTGAATGACGACAGTGACGAATGTGTCGACGACAGCCCGGAGTTGGTGAACCCGATGTTCCGACGTCCGCGCAAGCGCTGGATGCGGCAGACCTGCTGCGCCGCTTCTTCGGCGCTCACGATGACGGCGAGGACGGACTCGACATAGCGGCAGCGGCCGAAAAAGCCATCATCCGTCTGAGGAAGACATGGCAGAAGTCTATTAAGGACTATTTTTCTGCTAAGTGAGCCGCCAGCTGGTGTGCCGAGTTTGACGGGAATAAAGTAGCAGTTCTTTGCTGTTCTTTCTTTTTTTTTCTTTTGCTAGTTTTTCTCCGTGCGACGGCCGTTTTTCGTTTGCGTGGCGGACTGCTGTGGGATTTGGTGGTCAGTACATCCTCTCTTGCGTGCTAATTGTCGGTAGAAATGGATATTGGCTATAACGAACTAATGGTTATAACGAAGTAATTACGACTCCCCCTTCAACTTCGTTATAACGAGGTTTTACTGTATCGATATATCGAACTACTTCGCGGTCCCCTTCGAGTTCGATATATCCGGGATCGACTGTAGTTAGTGTTTTATTCCTAAACACCGCGTGATCATGAATGGCCACTACATCATGAGGGAGGTCATTCCGTTGAATTACGGCACGTGTTAGCACAGATGTGTGAAAGGCTTGGATGCCGCCGAAGAGACGAGCAAAACTATGCTGATTATGAAGCCTGCGAGATATGTGATGAGCGTTGATAGTGGCAAGCTGTAGATTACCTTATGGAATAAACATAGAATGGCTATCTTCCTGCATAATTCCAGGGATGGTAGTGATAACAAAGCCTTCATGTTAGTCACACTGGAGTAGCGATTGTAGTCATGAGCGATGAAACGTGCAGTGCGGTTTTGCGCAGATTCTAGTAAGTAGATGAGATATGCTTGGTTAGGTGACCAGATGTAGGATGCATATTCGAGTTGTGGACAAACAAATGTCTGATATGCTAGTTTTCGTGCATGAAGATTACGTTTCAGGTATCGGAGTGTGCGTGATGCTGTGGCAGTAATTTTTTCAATGTGTGTTGACCAGGATAAATTAGAAGTGAAGTTAATGCCAGAGTACTTCTAGAGGCTCGTTGCCAATATAGGTTTATTGTTAAGAGAGTATTTGTTAGTTGAGTTTGACTGCTTTCGGCTGAACGCCATTAGTTTGCATTTCTCAGCGTTAACCCCTCATCTGCCACTTTGAGCATCAGAATGTGATTATATCAAGATCCTGTTGTAGTACCAGATGATCTGTGCGAGTTATAATATTGCGGTATAACGTGCAGTCGTCAGCGAACAAACGTATGAAGCTGTACAAATGTACAAATGTACAAATGTATGAAAGCAGCACAGCCCTCTGTGTAAAACCCCTTCTCAGAAGCTTCAAAAAAATAAAAACTCAAGATGCTGCAAAATATGTCATATTAAAATTAGAAGCATGATGACAACCTGACTTACAGAACTCTTTTTTCAAGGCCACCACATTTTCCAATCTGTGATATTGAATGTGCATCGTGTCCAAAAATTTGAGCAAGATTCAGTGCAGCATCTGAAATTTCGATGCCATTACACATTGGTTCAACACAAGTGTTAGGCGCCCATTTTATGCAGAGCACCTGCATGAATTTGTTGTGTAGGTAGCAGTAATGCAGGTGTGCGACTCCGAGAAGTTATATATTAGTGATCAGAAGCGTCATTTTAACATTATCGCGTAGCCATACCCATACATTAAAGAACATCACTGTGTTAGGCCAGTGTTTTGCATGCAGCATTGTTAATCATGCGCATTCCTAACTTGGTGACCTTACTTGCACAAGTACGTAATGTTTATCACTTACTTGGTAATGATTGCAGTCGGCTGCGGTTGTTTTGCTGTCACTGGTTCCATCATGCCTAACTGCCATAAAATTTCAAGCAAGCGCCCCTACCCGAGCAAGCTCCTCCCCTCCCGCCATTTTCACTGTTTCATTCAGTGTCTTTATTTGCCCGATTAGGTTGAATAACAGTGAATGTATGTGCATTTATTAAAGCATTCCATTGGAAGCAAGGGTGTGCATTATTTATTCTTAACGACGTTTTTGCCACCATCTTGAATTTTGATCTGCAACCGAGCAAGGGCCCCCCCTCCAAATCCACCGTAGGGGGGGGGGGGGGGCTTGCTCGGGATTTTACTGTAGATCCTATTTGGGGAGTGCATTCTCTACATTCCTCTATATTAAACTTGCTGCAAGTATGAACCTTGATTTTGGTTAACTGAGTGGAGAACTGCTGTTCATTTCCAGAGAAACTACAGTTGCTCTTCAGTCGTGTGTGGGCGTCTGCTTCATGTGTTCACTTGCAGAGCAGTTGGCTGTTGTATTCCACCTTCTGACTTGCAGTCTTGGCAATGACTTGCATGCAGCCCAAGCCCAGTAAGGGTCAACCATCCTCGTCAGAGAAGGACAGCTATGAGGAAGTGCTCTCTCGTGTGCCCAACGCTGCCTTGCTGGTTGACTTGGAGGTCCTACTGACTGATTGGCAGGAGTCAGCCTGGCTGCTGCCTGTCAGGGTGACAGGTACTCTTTATTTGATACCCATTGTCATAGGCTATAGTCGAAGCGTGATGCAACAGACACGAGGTTAGAGAATCATCAGAAGTTGTACGAGTAAATGAAAAACTTAGTTTCAGCACATAAGGAATGTATGCTTATGGCAAACGTCGTTGTCTAATTTAGCAAAGGCTGTGGCATTGAGCATGCAACAGAGGCTCAAGCTGAAAGACTGCTTAGCGTTTCATACAACTGGTCATCAACACTGCGTTATCTAAACCTCCTTTACAGGGTGACTAAAAAATACTGTTACATGAAGAAAGAGGTAACCCTTCAAGAAAGCTTGAGGTGGGCAACGATTGTGTGATGCAGCTCTTCAGAGGCCATTTTTTGTTAAAAAGGAGGGGCTCCAAGAACAGATATTTATCAGTTCTATATCAGAAAAGAACAATTACACAATTTGAATGTCTGTGCTAAAAGATTTAGTGGCCTGAGTGGCGTGAGACGTCACGTAGCGGCACATGAAGTATGGCCACATGATTTTCACCAGCTGCTTCAAACATGGCGCCTTCCAGTGTACGTGGAATGAGCACATGGTTACGCGCTTGCAAAGTTGCGGCAGCTAGTGTCGCATCAAACTTTGTCATTCAGATTGGGATTGCACAAAAGGGAGTTGGCGGACGAAAAATCTTGTTTGAATTAATCGTGGCATGCGTTTCATATGTTCAAGTTATTGAGAGTTTTTCTCTATTCAAATACATGCTACTTTTCCGGGACCAACGTACCAGTTCGAATTACCCTATGATTCAAATTATGCAAATCGAATGAACGAGGTTTGACCGTATCATCTTCAGCAGGGCTCATGACCATGACACTCGGCGTTAATCTTAGGGATTGGCGACTGTTTGTAACAAGCACGATGACTCGACCAAGTTAACCAACGTAGTGTTCCATCTTGCAAGTGTGGCGAGTCTCTGACTGAAGAACCATGAAGCGGATTTCCAGAGATGGTTGGTATTCCAGACATTTTTAACGGAAGTATTTGATTGACCCACCGTACTAAATCTGAGCGAAGCAGCTCGTGCGCACCGTACGCAGGTGAAACTTTCACCAGTTACGTAAAGGATGTCGATCTGGGCAGATGCACAAACTTTGTCATAACTGAAGTAGAAAAAATTTAAGACAACATGAAAAGGATTGATGATGATGCCTTTCAATTACTCCCGCCCAAGAACCCGCACTCCATTATCATTGTCATTAGCCTATGCCATAGTGACAACAGATTATGCAAATGGCAAGATTTGACGTGGTGTCCTCCTGCATCCGGTGTGACCTCACTCCAGCCTGACCACTGCCGCCGAACAAGCGTCACTGATAACGCACATTGAGGCCATTGTCCGCAGAGAAGCCACACGACATCTGTCCCTGGTACCCTTCATTTAGGAGCCGGCGTTACCCTGCCACATTCCCTACATAACGCCATTCAAGGAGAGATTGTTGATGCATTGCTGGCCACCAGCGAATCTTGTCGCTGCTCCGGTTACATATGCTGCTGTAGTTCCCAGGCCCCCTGCCGAGATAGGCTGTGCGCAGGTCCTTGAAAACCCTCAAAATTGAATATTGCATTTTTAAGGCCCTTCAAAGATGAAAATATTTTCATTATTATCTGACATGCGTACGTATTGGGGTGGATGAGCATAGATGCGGCAAAATTCCAATTTTGGAAACAATACAATAAAACTTGGATTTCTCACATCCGGATGAGATCACAAAGTAGTTCAACATACTGGTAATTCAATAAAAAATGTAAGACACAGGTAATACGCTTCACAGCATTGTACTTCTTACAACCATTTGTACACTGCTTGACCGCCTTGCACACCTGTGCTGCAGCAAAGCATAACACAGCAAGTTCATCATTAAGGGGTGCAAATAAGGCCTTTGCCTTATGTTTTGATACACGCATCTTGCTACCTTATCCTCTGTGGCATCTTCAGAATCACTGTCTTGTCTGGTGCAATGTTTCCAATGACATGAAATAGCCGATTAATTCAGCCTTGCAATACCAACTGCTGGCATCCTAGCTCACTTAGCAGAGCAATCGCCCTAGAAAGGTGTTGGCCCCGGATCCTGGATCCGAACGGGTCCTGGGCCCTAGATTTAAACACCAGGTCGGGACAAATTTTCTGTCATCTGAGAAGCTGTTTTTTTCTGAGAAATCTTTATGGAGTTCCTTGCAGCTTTGTGCTGCAAACAGGTAGATGACAATTTTTCCCTGTCATGAGAAGTAATTGCGGTGCTGTTTGGAGAAGTTCACTTGCAGAGGTTGATGTCGAAAGTGGCAGTAAACATTTCTTATGCATGCACAGTGCTTTACCTTTGCATGGGATTTTGAACGGGTATGAGTACAACTGTTCTGCATAGACACAATAACATGCACCTGTACTTTGCATATCTGGATTTGACTGCGTCGGAATTTCAAGCCTCTACAAGTGCATGTGCAGTTCTGGGAAAAACCCCACAGTTGGAGAGAGTGAGCAAGACCAGTGCTTGGTGCTAGTTTTATTTTGCTGTTTATGCTGCTTTTCTCGGCCTTCATCATATCCTTTGTTTCACTTCCTTACCCATCAATTTGCCTTCTTGGAGTTTTGATATCTTGGCTCATCTTACAGGGATTGCACACTGAAGCCTCCTGCATTTCTAGTACTTTATTTTGGTTAATTTTCCACTCTCTTTGTCAGGCGAGCGGGGTACGAAGGTTAATTCATTTGACTCATGCTAATGTTTGTTTGTAGAATACATCAAAACATACAGCGAGAGAACTCGTGGACATCACCTAATACAGTACAAATCAAAGCAAGGCTGGATATTTCCAAAGTTATTTTTTTTTCTCAATTGCGGCGAAGCTATCTGAAATAGTATGGAAGTGTTGCTGTAGTAAAGTGCCACATGGAATGCCCTTCTGTAGCCTTGAAAGAACTTTGACAAGCCCTTGAAGTTCCTTGAATTTTTGTCCTCAAACTCGTATGAACATGGCAAGTGTGCATACCAGGCTTCCTTCAGCCCCTGCACCACCCTCCTCCTCCTGGATCAGCAGTGCCCTTGCCAACCCTTGGCACATGTGTGACTACTGCCCCATATGCTTTGCACATTCGTATCCAGGGCATGTCGCTGGGCGTTACTGTTGCCGGATGCAAGCGTTTGATGATGAGATACAAGTACCTTATTTTTCAGTTGTGTCAAATGTATGTGCATTACTTACCTCTGGAACGCTGCGAGTTCTTTCTCAGAATGATCATCCTGGCTTCTAATGTCGGCTGCCGTGTTACCCGAAGTGTCGGCAGCCAGAATTCAGCTAGGAGGAAAACTAGGCAATGCAGTTTCCTAAACTAAATGTGCAGGCTTTGATATGCCTGAGTCGTCATCATTCACCTACGTATGTTATAAATGTGCTTGTCAAAGAAGTTGCTACAGTCGTTCTTGTTGACACTGGTGCAGCTGTTTCTGTTGCGGCTGGCAGATTTTGCCGCTCCCTTTGTGCGTGAAGTCACAGTGCCACTTTCTTGATTGTCGCTTCACACAGCCATTGCTCGTCCCATTCAACCAACCTCTGCCTCTACAGCCCATGTGACCATGTGGGACATTCTGTATACTCGCGGACAACTTTTCTTGGCAATGAAGGGAAGGCTACAGAGCCAAACTACGCATGTGCTACCACTGAAGAATGTAGCCCCACATTTGCGTCCATGTTTTCTACGTGAGAATTAAACAAAACAACATCGCTTTATTTTCTACAGGACGCTGCTTATTAAGAAGAGGGTCAGCGAGCACCAAGGAGATATTTATATTTGTTTTACTTTATGGCGCGTTTTTACAGGTGTGAAAACGTTGCACCTTTTACGTGCACCTCACAGTCAAAATGGCGTCTTCATCCTCCAGATTTTCCAAAGACTCGCCGAAGGAGCTTGTGACGAATTTCACTAACAAATGGCCGTCTAAGTAGACGAAGCAAATGGTATGCAATGTCATTGTTCGAGTTCGGCCGCTGGGGTAATAGAACGGCCGTCACAGGAGATACGGAAAGTTCAAAACGGAAACTAAATTCAAAGCACGCGTTGAACCAGGCTACTTGCGGAGCAGCTAGTACATGTGCAGTAAGTAGCTCCTTGCCCGTAGCCTTTCCTTCATTGCCAAGAAAAGTTGTCCGCGAGTATACACAGCTCATAGTTCTTTGATCATGCTCCTACACCATTCTCTTAAGACGGGATTTTCTGTTGAACTACAGTGCCATAATCGACTGCACGTGAGCTGAGGTCAAGTTCGCCCCAATGGCGACGTGGCCTTCATCAACACTCATCCTTACACTAAACTTGTCATCAAGGAAGAGTTCCTTGTTTCGCTGCTCTTCAAAGTTTTACCAGTCTCGTGTCTTCCTGAAAGGGCCCCGTAACAATTTTTGAACATGTGCAGAAAATGTTGCAAACATGTAGTGAAGGCTCCCGCGAACATCTGAGCCAAATATTATTGCACTGAACGCAGTAGGGCATTGACAATTTTGTGGCCAAGACAGTGAAATCATTTCTTCTCTTTTTGGCAAACTATGCAGCTTCATGATTGGGAAAACTTCCTTAGTGATACTTCCACTGTTTGTTTCAGGTTCACCGAATAAAAAACTCACATCCTTTCTCTGGAAACACCAAAAATGGAACTCATTTTAGTATTTCTGGTTTTGATTGATGTTTTTTTTTCCCTCTTACGTTTATGTGAGCGAGCACCCAGCATTCCACACCTGTGCTGTTTCAAATACTACATGCCTGAGTCAGTCACTTGTCTTGTACTGAGTTGGCACCGACTGTGCTGACCGATCCATATTGTCATTTCCAAAACCACCGATACACTTGCCAGTACACGTTTTGTCTCTCTTCCATGCTTCACGAGCAAAGATTGAATTGTGCTTACCTAATTCAAAACCACCTCAAAATATTTGGCTTTTTTTCTGTGGTCAAGCTTATGCAGGACTGGTTATACATGCCAAGTACTCGTGGAGCTTAGCCACCCTTTACTATCACAGTTGTCTGTCACTTCTTGTGCTGCATCACCTGTATCTCATTATGGTAGGGACCATGGACACCACATGCCAACGCTATGCTTGTGTTGAACAGGAGCATGTGAACAAGTTCAAAGCAAAAACTAAAAGGAAAAATCCTCAAGGCCAGGACATGTGCCGACAGATTCTTGGCCCCGTATTGTCCTTCCATGTCCTTCCAGCAGTAGTGCAGGGTTGCCGCTCCCGGAATCGGAATGACTCTGGAATCGTTCCACACTTTTGCCGCCCCGGAATGGAATGGGAATGTAATGGAAACAGCGCTTGGAGGAATGGAATGGGAATGGAATTACATCTTTTTCCAAAAATAGAGCACGTTTTCATCTACATGCTGGTTTTCAAACTTCAAAACATTAGTTAGTCAGAGCGTTGAATTTAACAATAAAGCAATATTTTTAAAATGGCTTCGCTGATTACAAGCACGGTACATTTATAAGCAACGCGCTTACCACAATTCTGTCCTTTTATGGACTGTGTTGCTCCGAAGTTTGTCTCTATTCTTCGCGTAACCGCGGCTCTGTGCCGTTAGTATTCGTTGTGCGAAACTACGCCGATGGAATACACCCCCTTAGGCCTTGTGGCTTTTTTCCCTCTGCAGCGCCCCAGCTGCCTGCTGTCTCTCCACCGTTTACTTTCTTTTTGCTTCTGTCGCCGTCAGCAACTCGGGCACATATTCGAAAAAGCGTTTATGTAAGTTGTGATGCGTACTGACGCTGGTGCGATGCTTGTGTTCACTGCAAGCTTTCGTATACAAACTTGCACGCCGTCTCACCTCACACTGCCTCAAACATCACCATTCGTTCAAACATGCTGGTCGTGCAAATACTATAGGCAGCGGGAGAACTGCCCCTATGGGAATCAGTATAGGGTGGTTGTGCTGCACGAGATATGTCACCAAGCTACTATCCCTCGACCTTGGTAATGTGTTTTGCGTACTTTTGCAGTTCTTAATGCATCTGACGACATCATCTTTATGGGGCGTTCGTTCTTAACTTGATAAAACTATCAAGATGCCTTTCCTACGTTGAGGAATTACAGGAATGGGATTGAACTGCCCGGCCATTCCCGGAGGGGGAATGGGTTGAGTTTTTTTCATTCTGAGGAATTGAAAGGAATGGAATTGCGGGAAGTTCTAATTCCCTGGAATGGAATTAGAATGTAATGGAGGCGCCAATCCGCAACCCTGGCTTCCAGCATGCTCTTCAGGACAAAAAAAGAGGAGAAGCGCTCAGAGCTCGTGATGACTCACTGTAACTCTGCTTATTCTTTTTTGTAGCAAGACATTTATGACGCAGTAAGCTGCTGTGGTGAGGTTCTTCAATGATAAAGGTGTTGCAGGGTCCCTTTGGGCCTGCATACACAATCTCTATGAGTGACTACAGTAAACTTTCGTTATAACGAAGTGAACAGGACTGCGAAAAACTACTATTTAAATAGTATATTGATAAAGGCGATTACTCAGTAAAGGCCAAAAAAGATTGAGCTTAAATCAGGCTACAACTCTGAGGAAGTCTAAACGCGATATGTTCAGAGGTGCAAACCTTTATTGAGGTACAAAAAAAAAGGCAGTCAGCTTTGCATAGCTGCCTCATGTTTTCGTCTGCCGCGAGCAATCCCTACTCCAACTTGCTCATGAGTTGCACGAGGCCCCGGTTTTCATCCATGCATTCAACTTTCTTCTGCAGCAGATAGAAGTACTTTCAAATCTGTGCCATAGTTTGCATTTCATGCGGATGTTCGTCCATCGGCTCTTCGTTTGGGCCACAAAAAACAGTGTCAACTATTCCTGCATCCGTAGCTGGTGCAACAGCAAGTACAGCAGCATCATCCGATGAGAATGAGTCAGAGACACCTTCCACTTCTTTGCCGATGATTCTATGCACCGCCTCGTAGAGATTGCTGCAAGTCTGGTCATCATCGGGATTGCTGGCGTCCGTGCGGGAAAAGCCGGCGTGTGCAAAGCAGGTTACAAGAGCACATGTGGGGCATGCGTAACGAAGCACTCCAAAAGCATGTGTCCACACAGCTGCAGCAGTCCAGCGTGGATCCAGATGTGTACACAGTGGGCACTGAATTGGGTGAATCCTCTGAACTATGCCAGCCGCGCGACCGCTGACCACCATCACAAAGAAAGTAGCGTGTAGCAGAGGCAGTCTCACAGAGTGCCAGTAGTACTACTTGTGGTTGAGTGATCTTGAACTAGCATGGAGCATGTTGCGTGGAGTAGTATATTTGTTTTTGTCTGTTTCATTGCGCAGTATTTTTAGCTGCACTTGCCTGCTCCATGCTGCTCGGCCTGGAACGCTCGAACGTGCACGCAGCAAGGAGGAAAAAGGGTCGCTGGCATAGGGAGGAGGACTCTGGTTTCCCCCATGAGGGCCAAAAGCTAAATTCCTTCCATTGCATCCACTGGCGCTCTTTTTACTCTTTCCTCCTCCACATGCACTGGCGACCGCAACAGAAAGGGTCGCCCCCGCTTGGCGCGGCCGCTGTCAGTGGGGCCGTGCCTCGCTGGTTCGCTCTAAGGGAAGCGAAGTGGAGCTATTAGTATGCTTTGGCTAATGAAGCTCAAAATGCATGCGTATGGGTTGGGACTGGAGGAAATTTCAATTCAAGTGACAATTCGAGTAAAGTGATTTCGTTCTAACACGGGTTTACTCTATGTAAATCCATGTGTTTAGCATTGTGCTGCATGCTGACTACTGAACTGCTTTTGCAGATGGTGGACGGGTCTATGTGGGGGCCACACTACCCTCGGGCAACTTGCGTGACTGGAACGACCGTTTCTTCAACTGGACGCTGCACAAGTGGATTGATGAGCACCAGCCAAAGGGTAGGAACCTGCTATTTATAATAGTACAAGAGTTAGTAGTAGGGGTGTGCGAATATTCGAAATTTTGAATATTTTTCTAATAGTGTTTTCTGTTCGATTCAATTCACACTAGAATTTTGCTATTCGAGCTATTCAAACTTCCGAAAAACAAATACAGTCAACGACCAGCTCAAAGTGCCCCCTTCAGATTTCTAATATTCTTCACCTCATTACACTCTTGTATTGCGGCAAAGCTGCCTTTCAAGCTCCGCTACGGTCGCAAGTGTATTAACTCAAGAAAACGCTGGTTCCAACATGGAGATGAAAGATGTGGCAGAGGTGGTGGCTCAATTAATGCTGTTTTGGACCTGAAATTTGGGCAGGAAGTCCGAAAAATCGGACGCCGAAGCTTTTTAGGATCCAAAATTTCAGATGTTATATATCCATGTCTACGAGGCAGATTTGGAACTCCGGACTTGAAGGGAGCACACCCTTGTCCGCCACATCAGTTGGGCTTCCACAGAAGTTGAGAGAGGAGGAGAGGCTGAGGAAATGGCATCTTTGCCTACCACATGTAAAGTGCCGTACGCAACACTTTGGTTGCACCAAATCATGTACATAAATACAATTCAGCCTCTACATTGCGCTTCAACCTAGCGAAAAGAAACACTCTTATGTTGCTATCTCATAAGAATATGCGTAGGAATCCTCTCCAACTTTTTTTCTGCAATTTCGCTTCGAAGTATTCGAAAAATATTCTAGAAATATTTGAGAAATATTCGAAAAATATTCGATTTGATTCGCACCCAAAATTTTGCTATTCGCACAGCTCTAGTTAGTAGTACTTGGTCCTGTTTATTCTGGAAATTGTGCCCATAGTAGATGCAAAAAACTAGCTTTACACGAGATAATGTAGAGGTTTTCTCAAGGCTGTGGTCACTCATCTAGCCAGCTGGGACTTGAAAAGTACTGTGATGTCAAAGCGGTGAATAGAGTGCATTGGGGGGCAGCACCCCAGCAGCCGTTGCCTCCTTCCCAACCCTCGTGCAGCGAGCTGTCGGTTGTGGCTCCTGGGCTCATGATGGAAGGGTGGAGTAGTGTATTCTTTCTCTGGGAGCCCACGGAGGGTGTCCCTGCCGCATTCCGTCTCACCATATACTATTTCATTCCCGTTTCTCGTGGAGACAAGGAAGCACAAAACAGGTTAGACCAGCTTTGCAATTACCCTGGCAACACAGTGGCTCGTATAAATTGGGTTCACAGGAGTTTCATCAAAAAGTCGTGATAACAAGCTTGCTCAAAGACTTTTTGGTCAGAACTGGCCTTTGCGTCATGGAGCGCCCATAGGCGATATGTATCTATCGGGGGGGGCAAGGGAGGCGCTAGCCCCCCCACTGAGAAATGTTAGGGGGCGGAGCCCCCCCACTTTCGACAGTGGTTATTGTCGGCTGCAGACTGGCAAGCAGACTCCGAGGATGCAAATGCTGATCACAAGGAGGAACCAGAGGTCAACAACAAGGAAGGGAAGGCAACCACAGACAGCAGCAGCAAGGCAGCTGCCACGATGACAGCTGACACGAAACCGTATGCTGAGCCCCCAGTTGCCAAGGGCAACGCCGGGACCTTGGTGCAATGGTGGACGAACCGTGCCAGTGTGTGGTCGCATATGCCACATGTGGTCCACCGTGGCCAAGGGTGATGGTTACCACGTCCTCCTCCCCAATTTTACCCGATGGGAGGGAGGCAGTATGGGAGTGGCCACCACGAGCGCGCCAATGGTAGAAGAGAACAAAAGACACGGAACGATGGTAGAAGAGAATGATGGACCAAAAAGTGCAATTAGGGAAACGCACCTGACAAGATTTCTTAATTTCACATATTTGCACACACGGTTAAAATACTGATGATGAGCATAATAAAGAGAAAGGAAGTGTCTCTCAAGGCGAACAGAAATGAAAAGTGGCTGTGCAAAAGAACCACACGTAGGAGAAAGAAAAGAAAGATACTTGCTGAGGTACGACAGCTGTGTGAGTGAGTCTCTCTCCCACCTACCAGAATCTCTGGTAAAGGAAAATATGGACTGTGTAGTTGCAGACATTGATCAGGCAAAAATATTTGTGGGATACTAGGACACTAGGATTTGGCGGTTCATAGAGATGCTTTGTGTCAACCCAGAGTCGTCACACAAATATTGATCAACCGTCTGTTGATATCAACAAGGTTAGCCTAAAGGTGTCAACTTGAGCACGAATTAAATGTGGTGTTGATAAGCAAGTAGGCTCTTCCGGAGTTGTGGCTGTCTGCACCAGTTTATTCTGATTTGTGTTGATTTGTGTTAGTGCATACACACATACACATAAAGTATAACATTTTTTTTTTTTGCATGGGTTTTATAGAGAATATTGTGAGGGTTTGAAGCATGTACAGCAGTTGTACCTGCATAGCATATGAGTTAAAGGGACACTAAAGGCAAATATTAAGTCGACGTTGATTGTTGAAATAGCGGTGCAGAAACCTCGTAGTGCTACTTTTGTGCCAAGGAAGGGCTTATTTTGAAATAAAATCACGTTTTAGTGGTCCGCACCGCGTTAGCACACTTCAAATCACCCGCCTGAAATCAGACTTTCATACGTCACTGCTGCCGTGCCCAACGTTGCCCGCCTTTACTGCGCGGCCGCCGACACTAGTAGCAGCAGAGCGAAAGTAGTGGGACCCACAGCAGCAACAACAGCCGTTTAAGCCATCGAAGCTTGCTGCAATATCCGCAATGGATGTGGACGGAGAACTTGACAATGAGACATTGGCTCGCGACGCTGGGCTGTACGCCGCGGCAGGACGCGATCCTGAAACTACCACTGAGACGCGACCGCGTGAGCGAAGCAGGGCGCTGGGCGAAGCGCAGTTCGGCGAAAATGGAACCTTTGAACCACGCGTGCCGTTCCCCATGGCAACGCCACAGAGGTTCTTTTTTCCATGAATCAAACAGAAACGAACAAACAGCATTTTATTATGTCTTTTGATGCATGGAAGGTTCTTTTTGTATTGCTGCTAGTTTGATTACTGGTGATTTATTGTAGGCAGACTCTCATACGTCATCGGGATCGCTTCCAAAATGTCCCACTCGTGGCTCTCATCGTGTGATAATTTAGCTTAATTTCTCAGTAAGTAGGGCACTGCTGTTGATAATACTGCCGTTTTAGAAGTTGTGATACATTGACCTTTCCCTCTGACATAAATTGTTATTTGCCTTTAGTGTCCCTTTAAGGTTGAAGTCATTTATTTTATTTTATTTATTTACTCATACATGGTACATCACAGGGCTTCCAAAGAAGCATTGAGTGAGCGTAACATGTTGCATATTCAGCTCCCTCTCCCTTTCTAAGGTGTAGTATTAGTTGCAATGTCTGTACTTGCATATATGTGTCCTCTCCTCCTCACTTTTCATCTTTTCAAACTGTTCTTTCATGTGTCCTCTGCACAGTTGAAGGGAGTCCTTCTTCGAGTGCATCTACTTCCACAGCCATTCCCGATGCTGCTGTAAAAGAGCAGGATACTAATCTGCCTTTGGTGAGTGACTTGATCGAGAAAAACATTGTTTCCCATTTTCTTCTTCTTTGTTTGCTCTTTCTCTGTTTTACAGCGAAAGCTGTTATGAGATCACAACAACGGCCGTTTTTGGTGCCGTAGTTGTCCACCGCCGGTGTCCGTAACCGCTATCATGCGAAAAAAAAAATATGAAAAAATATTCAGGATGTAGTGAGGTTCGAACCTGGGCCCCCTCTGCATGGGAGCTCAGTATTCTACATCAGAGCCTATACAGGCTTCATGTCGGGAAGGAACCACATTAACGTATGTAATATAGTGTGATAGAAGAGCAAAATAACAGCCAGGCGCCACACGATGCGAATTCTGTAACTAGGTGTCAGACATAGGGAATTGCGCAACTAGTGGGTCGTTTAAAGCTTCCAACCCATTACAAAGGCCTCAGCCATAATTCTGCATCGTCATCAGCCGACACATCAACAAAGCGCACATAATACTTTACAGATGTGCAGCTGGTACCTCACTTCTCCACAGAATGACAAATAATGGCATAGTGGGTGCTTCCCAACTTCACAAAAATGATGATTTATGGCATAGTGGGTACCTTGCTAGTGTACTTGTATTAGTAGCCCCAAGAGAGTGTATAGTGAGCTCTAGAAATGCCGTTCTTCCAGCTTTCGCTGTGACTGTGCTGTGCTTTCCGCACAGGCCTGGCGTTTTTTTATCCATCTTACTTTTCAGGAAGAAGTTGTAGCATTACAGCTGTCACCGCTGTGTCATCGCTGTGAAATTTCTCACTTAGCTCAGTGATTGCATTTCATTTTTTCTACCTCAAAGGCATTATATGTATTCGGGCATTATATGAGGGATGGGTTTTAATTACAGTGAAAGAGTGATTCGAGAGCTGCCAAGTGTTGCCAACCTTAGGGTAGTTACCCTATTGTAGGGTACTTTCGGTATTTTTTGGGCAGTGTGGGGTAGTAGGGCGGTAATATGATTTTCTCCTCAGACATAGGGTAATTTCCACTTTTAGCTCGTCATCGATCAGCTAAAATATTGACATCTTCAAGGGTGCGATTCCTAAAGAGATCCAAAAACTAAATATTTATTTGAATAAAACTGGAACTGTTTTAATTCACGTGTCACCAGCACAGGGCAGAGATGAAAGATAATACGTCACACATCCCTGTACTAGCATTTTTGTTTTTCCCTCTCCATCGTGTGGGCGTATACATATACACACATCTTTGTTTCAGCAATTTTGAGCAGTGTGACTTCTATGTTTCTCTGAAATGAGATCAGAAAGAAAACAGCAGTCATGTTTTTTTCTTTGCAGTGTTCTATTTTTGGAAACCGCAAGAACAGGAAAACAGCCCATCTCAAACTTGGGGACAACTTATATGTGCATAAAACGAAACAGTGAAGTTAGCAAATGCGGACGCAGTTCACCCTTGTGCATTGGTAAAAACTAGTGTGCATAGTGAAATTTTATCTCGAATTGAATTCGAATCGAATAGTGCTGAATAATGGCCAGAAATATCGAATATCGAATACAAATGATGTTATTCAAATTTGAAAGAAAGAACAATGAAATGAAATCTGCTGATGCCCTCGAGCACATCACGCTGCGTGATTGCTACCAAAAGACTACAAATTGTCATGCAGAGGCACAACGTGTTCCACAGGAAGTGGCTTCAGGCTCTCTCGCCGTCATGTTACGGTGTTTACGGCTCCTCTGACAACAGTTATGTTGTGCTTCATCTAGTACTCTGGGGCCAAAAATCTTCGAGTGCACGCCAGAACGATGGGAGTTTCTGAACGAGTGTTGCTGTGCGGCAGTGGCAACTGCACAGTGTGAACAACTTTGCACAAGTGAAGCCAATCACCGAGGGTTTTCGGGCCAAAGCCTGGACGTTTTACGGCGCGCTTACGCGACCAAACTACGCAAGGAGTCCTTGTCTTCGTTACGCAAGTGAAGTTGTGAAGGGCTTGACTGTTTTCTCATGTGTTTTGATGAGGGCTAGTTGGTTCATAATTAGAGCAGAGGATAAAACAGCGCGATGAGGACAAGGGCAACAAAGGAACGAAGCGCTTGTCCTGTCGTCTTCATTTCTTTGTTGTCCTTGTTCCCGTCGTGGTGTTCCGTCCTCTGGGCTTGTCCAGTTCACCTCAAAAATTGTTTACCAAGAAACCCAGCTTAAAATCCGTTTCCAGGGGGGACTTGCCCGTTTTTGGGTGGTTTTCTTGCGAAACTCAGGTTCGTATGAATTAGTCCATGCTGGTTATGTCATTTATAAACGCTTGTCTCATATGCACCCACGTTTTCAAGCAGGGTCACTAATTTTACTTTTTTGACGTTTATTTTCATATCGAAGTTGCAGAAGTTCTCATTATAAATGTTCTGCGCGATCTTGGTGCCATTTCTTTTCACCATTCTGAAAGCATGGCGCACTGATTTATTTTCAACCTTCCATTTCTCGACCTTCTGGGCATTACTGTAGCCAAAAGGGTGGCTTTCTTGGCCAGTCTCTTGACAAAGGTGCTCTACACCATCTCCACCGACCCCGCGAGACCATGACCTGCAGTTAAATATAACGTGAGAGCCAGCACAGCAGGAGTTTATCGTGCAAGCACACTCACATGAGCACCACGAGCAAGAGCAAGCACACTGCTGTTTAGCACAGCGTGAGGACAGAACACACGCACGAGCGCCTTGGTGAGCGCACACGTAGCGCAAACAGAAAACGAGAGGGGGAGATATATAACAAACTGCCGGCGGAGCACCGTGCGCGACTGCATGACGAGATTTCCGAAAAAGAGGGCGCTTTTCAGAAAGGCACAGCAGCAGCCCCTGGCCCAGGTTTTCTCGTCTATAGCAACGTCGCCTCATGATGTCATATCTTGACGTCACAGATCGGCAGAATTTGTTACGTCGTCCTAAAGTCATACGGCATCGTCACATGGGTCATAGGTGGGTCGATCCCGGAGGCACGTGAGGTGCAGAATGCTGGCAATGCCTTCGATCCTGGTGGCCCTGCGAAACCACGCCAGGTGCAGAAATCTTTTGAGGGCGGGGGGATCAGTACAATCGACTGAGAAGAAGAAAAAGAAGATGGCCTTTGCCTTCGGGTCATCTTCAGCGAATGCATAAGGGATTATGCCAGCTTTTTAGATGACGTACTATTGGCGTGAAATGAAACCCGAACAGCGGCAAGCATTAGAATGGTATAGTGCATACTGTCCAGTCGTCACCGTTGTGAGGCTCGCAGCACTCCAGTTTCGCAGCACTAGGCATGTCCACGCTGACGACTGGACGGCGCACATTATGCCATTGCTCATGCTTGCTGCTGTTCGGGTTTCATTTGATGCCGACAGTACATTAAATAGATGGATGCTGCGAGTGACCCCCTTTATAACAAAGCGGTGTCCTGCGCTCCACCAAGGTCGAGATTTTATTATTATTATTATTATTATTATTATTATTATTATTATTATTATTATTGTTGTTGTTGTTGTTGTTGTTGTTGTTGTTGTTGTTGTTGTTGTTGTTACTACTATTACATTTCAGCTTAGTCTTGCCTAGCTGAATTAAGAGTATACTCTTCCCATAAAAAAGAGTATTAATGAGAACTAACAGACAATAATAGCAAGGAATGTACAGGGGATGTTATTTGTAGTAATTCGAATATAAATGTGAAGAAAGTAAAGTGTACGAAAAGATAACTTGCCGCCGGCTAGACTTCATAAATTCACAGCCCAACTTTCGGTGCCTTACCGCAGATTAACCTTAGTTTTCCTGCTATATTTCCTTTTTTGCTTTCTGCCTGCCTTTCCGCCACCAATCCTTAAGTCTTCTTTTACATATTTCTAACACCGACCTGTTTACCTTTCCCATATTGTCCCTAAAACCCAAAGCTTCTTTCCATTGCTTCTATCCACTAAATCTTTTCTGCCTCTGACTTTTCGCTCAATGCTCTTTGTTATACCATGCCACTTACACTGCCAGCGGTATACTTTCTGATGAACCTCCTACTTCTTTTTCTAAACTGTGAGCCAACGCTCTTCCCGTATACAAACAGCGGAATGCTTTCTCTTCCCATCTGCTGTCCTTCATTTTTCTTAATCTCTCTGAAGCTCATTTTCAAACCGCTTTAGTGGCTGCTGATTTCATCACCACCACACGACTGCATGTCGGACAATGAAGTATAGTCTGCACCTTATTATTATTACGTTGCGCTATTTTTAGGTGTAGGGTAAAATGTAGGCTAAGAAAATAAATTGTGCAGGGTAAAGTAGGGTAATTTGGACCGTGACATAAGGTATTATTCAAAAATTGGATGGCAACACTGCAGCAGCCTTGAATTAATGTGGATTGGAGTGGTGCACGGCAACAGCAGGTTCCAGTCCCATCCACTTATTTGTCGCAAAATAGTAGCGAAGGTGAGTCGTAGTTTGTGTTGGTGGAGGGAAAATGGCTCTGGAATGGTTTGTGCAGCTGGACATGCGATGAACTCGTAAGATAGCTGGAGCTTCAAAAGGAGTGGGATAAAATTTGAAAAAGACATAGTCTAATTATATGACATCACAATTCTAGGTCAGTAAGGTGACCACAAGATTTGAGGTTAAAAACACCGGAATGGTAAGCGTACACAGAGTAGATAAAACTGTTCTGGACAAAGAGTATATAGAACAAACTGGATGCCACCGCCCCCTGATCTGGTTTCTCTAATAAACGTAGATGACGGCACACCACATTCATCAGTGTGACGTTTTTGGTCAAAGGTCGCCACCACCAGATGCAATTCAGCCATCATGTGCTAGCCTTGCCCGCCTCACACATTTCCCAGAACTCTTCTGTGGAATTGTGTAACTACTACTATAAAACATGCAATAAACAAATTTTTTCCAAGGTTCCTTTCAAACAATTCTTTCCTAGTTGTATTTGTGGAGCTGTATCATGGGTACATATAAACAAGTGTTGCATTCTTGGTGCTTCTCCAATTAAGTACTACATGTTTCAGTAATGATAAAGATCTGCTGACTTCAATTAACAAACACACTTTGAGAACATCATCATATTCTTATGATTGTATGCTATTGCCAAATGTCTTTTCCTTCTTTTTGCATTCTACTTGAGTAGATACTATTTTGGTAGAGGTAAGGCTCGCACATTATGGCCATAACTTGTTAAAACAGCCATACATAGTGTTTTGGTTGAGGTAACCCTGGCAGATGGTGTACAGACCTCGGGATTGAAACACAACATCAATTTTTTTTTAGTATAACGACTACTACGAGCAATTCCTCAAGATAATCACATCATATCACTGTGAATCTGGCTGCTAAAGATAAAGTTGGTTCTGGTGTAACTGTTAGAGTCAAAATTACGGCGATATGACATGAACTGAAGGTGCTGGAAACAAAAATATGTGCATTGCTTAGCCCTAAATTTTCATGTTTCAATCCGTGAGCAGTGTACATAGCTCGTGATACAGATAACCATAGATAGGATTTTGGTTTAGGTAACTCTGGCAGGTTACATAACTCGTGAAACAGACAACTAGTGGTCTATCCAACAAACAAAATGGCCACCTAGGAAAAAGGTATGTACAGTTAGGGGAAATATTAAAGGATGATGATCAGAGAATTGCATAGTGCACGGTAAATCCATTTCCCAAAGGACACCTTTAAAATCTTTGTCATGCAGTGGAACTCCCTTGTGCTGAAGATGACCCCTCTTGAAATTATCAATGAACCAGGTGGCTTTGGTACTGAGCAAATTTTAGAAGCTAGAACTAGCTCGTCTCGATAAGCACTTGTCACATTTAAAGGGCTCTTAAACCACCTGCGATAATTTTTTAACATTTCAAGTAAACGTGCGCATTCAGTTCAGAATGACGTCACAATCAACAATGCCAAACACTGCAGCGCTACGAGCCGCGGGTGCCCCACAAATTCCAAGAAACAATCCCTTCTCCTTTCCGGGCCTTTCGGCAATCCTCAGCCCCTCGGCGTTCGCCGTGATGTCAGCATTCTTGTCTGCTCGTCATCCACAACTGTTTGTCTGCTCACAGATACGTGCGCTCGCCAATCTTACTCCTGGCACGGTGAGGAGGAGCACTCGGCCAGGAGAAGACGAGCCAACGAACGGAGCATAGCAAAGGAAAGAGTGAACCGATATCGAGGGCCTCTTTTGTATTATCAAATGCGTGCAACACCGCTATTACGGCACCGTTTCGAAAAATTCCCACATCTACGTGTTTGTTGTAGACTCGTGCACAATTGCAACACGACAACTAAATTTTGACCTCTGGGTGGTTTAGGGGCCCCTAAGGCACAAAGCTGTTAAGGGCTCACTCTAACAGCCGCTTTTGGTGCTGTTGTCTGCAGCTGCCATCATGGATTTCTCTAACAGGATTGAGCACGAACGTACTCCGTGGGGCGCCAGGAAACTACTTTCCACTAACATATATGTCCCCCCTCAGACTTTTACCTACAACTTTGCTATATGAATGTCACTGATCCCGTTAATCAGGTCGGCAATCGCCGGGCGGATTCTAAGGGCCGCCGTCTCGGCCCTTCGAAAACGCACCACGAAAGCGCGGACAATTTAGAGTTGGTCCTTCGGTGCGCCAGTGAACGCCGGTTGTGGTCCAAAGACCTAGTCAGAGCCGAGATTCAATAACACAAACGAAAACGAAATATATTCTCAGTTAAGGCAATACAAATATCACAAACACATGCACACTTGGCTAGTACCAATTACAGCTTCACAATGTAACTCGGATGGTGTTTACACAACGGGAACTAAACAAACAGATCACATGCTACAAATGCAATCGCATGCATTACAACTATTCAAGGACAGTTAAAGTCCAGAATATACAATGGCGTATCCATTCCACAATTCTTGGACGGTACTTGAATGCTTCACTTCAAGGAAACAATCACGCCAACTCCAGCGGTGTCTGTCGTTGCTCAACCATCGTCGTAACTTGTCACGGCTCACACGGCGTCGTCATCCGATTCTTCCAGATCGACGATCGACTGGCCGCTCACCATCAAAAACACGTCTTCTTTGGCTGACGGGGCCAAACTCAGCATAACTTCACCATCTCCGGGCCGACTGACTCACTCACTCACTCCTTCACTCCTCCTTCTCTGACTGTCTGATCGTCGTCGCACGCTTTTATCTCCTCTCCCTAGGGTTCTGAAGCGTCGGGAGCATTCTTTGGCGTGTAGTAAAGCCAAGGCTAGGGAAAGGGCGAGAGCTTTCTCGTAGGTTCGAATCGCGGCGGCGTCGCTCAGCGATGCGTCACCCCTTCCGTCTAGAAACTTCCAGGCTTTGCTGGGCGTTTGATCTGAGACTGCTAGTGGGCGAGGAGGATGCGGCGCGTCGGCGCTTTTTGATGCTCGTTTTTTCGTCGTTCGCGCTTCTTGGACGAGCGGCCCGCGCCGCTTTCTCCCACTGCCGTTTGAAAGCGGCTGTGTGCGCTTTATAACACACTCGTTTGTGACAATGAAGTATTTATTTTTTTGTTTGCATCTGAATTTGAGCAGTGAAACAAGTTTCTCTAAGCTACGTTGTAGGACTGCCTTTAATAGATAAACTTGAATATAGTGAACAAAGGTTGACTTGTGAACTAGAACATATTTCAGAACTCTTGTTTACAACTTATATTGCATGATGTTTCTTTTCACTTGTTTAACTTTACCTGCATTAACGGCATTACTGTTAACATTACATCTGAGTAACGGTAGGGAACAGCCCTGAGAATGCATTGCATGGTGCAGAGCGGAGGAGACAAGTGGTACGGTCTGTGGGAGCTGACACCAGGTGGAAAGCAGGTGCTGCTTCGTCACCAGGCCTGGAATGACACCAGTGGCCAGCTGGTGAGTTCGCCTGCCTGTTTGATGCCGTTATGTACAGTTTTTGAAAATTTGAGAAAATTCCTTATCTTGGAACCTGTTTTGACTCCTCTATTCTAATGTGCAGACCAGCTTGCTGATCTTCATTTCTTCATTTTCATTCTTCATTCTTCATTCTTTTCGTACAGGTTCTTCATTTTTTTCGTACAGGTTATGTTCGTGAAAGTGCCTGTCTGCTCAATAACTGCTAGTTAGGTGGGCTGAAATTGTGCACAGAAACAAGCTGCTATTGGAGGACAGTGAACAAATTTTATTTATTTATTTATTTATTTTTTCAATACTGCCAGTCTCTATATCAAAACTGTAGCAGGTGGGCATATAGTGCTGCATTGTGTGGATACAACATGATGGAGCACATTTAAGAGAACGTGTATGCACCAGATACATATTCAAATAGTAGGTAACTCTAATGCAATATAACTACATCCTAACAGCCTGTACATAATGCAGTCTAATACGACATAAGAAATTGATATAAACAACATGAAAACGATTTTTTGTAAACATGACAATTGTCTTTGCAGTTAGTGCTTGTTATTTTCTATTGTATTGCAACATGAAAACGATTTTTCATAAACATGACAATTGTCTTTGCAGTTAGTGCTTGTTATTTTCTATTGTATTGCAAAAAGTGTATAATAATTCACTGTTCACTAATGATGAGTCAAGGTGACTCCACTCCCTATGGCAGTAGGAAAAAAGGAATATCTGAATGTGTCAGTTTTGCAAGGGTATACTCTACTAACATTTTGTTCAGCTTATGGCATGATATCTGGGACAGGGAGAGTAACAGACTGGATTCCAAGAGAAGGCAAATGCACGAGGGGGAGACAGAAAATTAGGTGGGCCGATGAGGTTAAGAAGTTTGCGGCTATAACGTGGCAGCAGCAAACACAAGACCGGGTTGATTGGCGGAACATGGGAGAGGCGTTTGCCCTGCAGTGGGCACAGTCATGCTGGTGGTGATGATGCTGTCAAAGCACCTGTGCAGCAGGTTATGTTTAAATTTTAATCGAGCCTGCTTTGCTCTGACTAACAGTGCCTAGTCCAGAAGACACTAGAAATTCTTTCTGCGGACAAGTCAATTTAATCCTATTTCTTATGAATAAACCATATCACTTTTCTTTAACTTTTTCCGGTTTGGTCATGTTAGTCTTTGTGTGAGGGAACCAAAGCGTGTTAGAATATTTTAGTTATGGCTATGCGAAGGCTTTCTAACCTACAGTTAAGTCTAGTATGAACTGGGAGCCAACTCCAGGGATCTTTTAAGGAAGTATAGCTTACAAATTTCTTGTGTTGACCAAAAACACTATGGTCACTTAGCGCAAGACAACAAAAAAAGGAGAGCGAAGAGGAGCAAAGTGAGTGCTAACTTTCGACTGATTTATTGCAACATGTGGTACACAGGCTGTATATAACAGCTATGTTCCTGTGCAAAGTGCCAAACAACATACCTTTACGCATCACATCACCATCAACACATGGTCTAAAAAACGATTTTCCGCAGGAAAGATGGAAATAGATGTGTCACTGATACACGAATCTCCCAGTTTCCTGATATGGAAAGCTTCCTACAATTCTCGTGCTGCCGTATCTTTGCTTCTACCAAAAATGCTAATCTTGTCTAGCCGTGGCTCACACTGATGTGCATAGCAATGTGCAGGCAAATGTGCTCCATCTTTAGCCTTTAAAGATAGCCCATGTTCCCTTGCCCGCTCAACACAAGTAATATGAACCGACTAGCCCAACAGCAGGCACTTCTATAGCTTACAAGTGGCCGTTGATGTGATGTTGGCACTGTGTTTGTTCCACTTCAGGTTACATGTTGGAGTTGGACCTGGATAGCTGTGTTGCTGAACTGTAGCCAGTGCAGTATCACTAAGAAAGTTAATTCTATAACGTATTGTTCTTTGCTGTTACATAGGGGGACAGTTTTCATTTTCCTGGAGGGGGCGGGGTCCTGACTTGCTTTTCCACATTTCTGTCTCACTCTCTCCACACACACACACACACACACAACACCAGTGGCGCACCGACGGGGGGGGTTTTGGGGGTTGTAACCCCCCCCCCTGAGGCCGACCTGACCCCCCCCCCCCCGTAACTGCTTCACGGTCATTGTCGCCGAGAATCCAGCGTACACGTTCACGGGCCTTTCAGACGTTGTTATTTCAATTCAAGAGGTGGTCTGAGGTCGATTTTCTCTCATTTACTCCAGAAATACGTGGTATTCACCCATCTACTCCTAAACTGAAAGAGCGCAAACCGCATGCTCTGTGGCTCTGCGTTCACTTCCAGTGAAGCGGCTTTGGACGAAAGAAAAGATGCTTTCACGGGTCGTCAGTTTGACCCAAGGAGGTTGAAAAAAAACTTCTGGAGTGGAGGCGGCGAGCCGCCGCTGAAGCCGACGACCGCCATATTGCTCCAGGCAGAAAACATGTCGGTCGTCGCTTGAGCCCGCGTGGAAGTTCCACAGATGGCAAATTTCTCCGCTCCTTTGGTGACAAGCGAGTGTTGTGGATGTCTCACTTGTTGGACTGCGATCTACTCGATAACCACATTTACAATTTGTCGAAGATTACCAAGCTGTACATAAAAAACGCCGGGCCTGCGCGCAGCACAGTCACAGCGAAAGCTGGAAGAGCGGCCTTTCTAGAGCCCGTTCTAAACTCTCTTGGGGAAACTAATACAAGTACACTTTCAAGGTACCCACTACGTCGCAAATCATAATTTTTGTGAAGTATGGAAGCAATCACTATGCCATTATTCGTCTTTCTGCGGATAAGCAAGGTGCCGCTACACATCTTTAAGGCATTATGTGAACTTTGTCAGGCACGTAGGCAAGGGGGGGGCCCGGGGGGCCTGGGCCCCCCCCCCCCCGAAATTCGTCCAGCCTTCTATATTCCCGGGCAACTTTTTTTTCTTTTTGCCATGGAAAGACTTTCTTTCGAACAATTAGGCCTTGGGCCCCCCCCCGAAAAAAAATCCTGGCTACGTGCCTGAACTTTGTTGATGCTGCCTGTGGTTCCTGGATGAAGAATTATGGCTGAGCCTTTTGTAATGGATTTGAAGCAATTAACGATCCGGTCACTCGTTGCGCAATTAGCATTATGTGGCGCCTGGTCGTTATTTTACTCTTCTGACACGCTATATTACACATTTAACGCAATTCCTTGCCCGACATGACGCCTGTAAGGATGTTTTTGCAAAGGAGTTCCAGTCACTAGCGTGGCTCTGTGGTAGAATACTCGACTGCCATGGAGAGGACCCGGGTTCAAAACCCATATGAGCCTGTTTATTTTTATTTATTTCATTTTTCTTATTTCGCACGACAGTAGTTACGGACACCGGCGGCGGCAGCGGACAACCATCCGACAGCCGTTGTGATTTGATAAAAGCTTTCGCTGTAATATCAGGCTTCACCACATTTCAAAAGAAATCAACCGGAAGAAAATTCGGCAGATCCCACGCGTTGTGGGAATCTGTTTCATGCGAAGCAGTCAGCGAGTACTGCTATGCTGTATTTTATGGCTTTGAGCCAAGCGTTACGAGGTGGATCAACGTGTTTTTGTAAGTGTAGTAGCTGTGTGCACATCGTGGGCTTACCAGGCACGTCAACACTGGCGTTTAAACGGTAACTTTGATGTGCAACGTAACGTCAGCCCTCACGTTAGAACACACACGTCAGTATTATCGAAACTAAGTGCACATTATGGTGCAACCATGTGGATATCATACGTAACTTTCGTTAATGTATTCCTCTGGGTCGAGCAATGCTTCAATATAGCGTGCTGAAACATAGGAATACAAATGTAATGTTTATTACACTGCTATAAAAGCGGAGCCAACACTGGAACCGCAGACGTTAATCTAATATGACGCCTGTATCGTAGGAGTACATACGTACTGTGCATTGCTTTCTTGCAAAATTAGATAGCCAGCACCACAACCACACTTGACGTTGCACCGACATTACGCCTGCATAGGCTGTTTTTCCGAACCAGTCTATATACCCGACGTACATTTGTGGTAGAATACTTGATTGCCACGCAGAATGCTTGGGCTAGATTCCTGCTGTGATCTTAATATTTATTCTTTCCATTCGTCGGGTCAACGCTGCCGATGTCGGTTTTTCTTAACGCTCTCGCATTTAAAGTACCACTGTCTGTTCTCGCGGTTCCTGGGTAGATATAAACTGTCAATCACATGTGGCGCATACCCGTACACCACGGCCAGTGGTAAACGGCTATGTGCCACACGTGTATGGAGGAAAGGGTTTGACGACCTACGCGACAGAATTTTCCCGCTATTCATGTCATGATACGACAGCCATATCCGTCCAATACTCTTACCCTCCCATGCCGATTTTGGTCTGCAACAAGTAAAGGAGGCGATCATGAGAGCACCTCGGCGTAGGTGGCTAGGTAGATAGATTCGTAGATAAAAACGCTGAATGTGCCAAAGGTTCGCTAAGAAATGCCTCGCATTTAAAACTCCCAGAGCGGAGTAAGAATGCGGCTGACAATTAAGGACTGTTATTTTGAAAAAAAATTATAGACAAGTGTAAACAAGAGCTGCAGCAAGCTAGTCAATTAAACTGCTTTCGTATCTCTTCTTTTGCTGTGTTTAGTTTTTAAGGACGCGTGTTTCATACGGTTAGTTTCGTGATTGTGTGCATTATGATGCATTTTGAAGTTATTTTGGACTTGTTGCTTTATCGATTCACGTATAAACCACATTGTATATTCTTCTTTTTTCTTTTGAAATTGTGTAAAAGCCGGGGGTGAATAAAATTTTATGTACCACTTATTAACTCCTCCATGTGCTTCATTTCGGGAATGCTGGAAGCGAATTCTACGTGTTATGAGGCACGCTTCAGCCCATGTATAATGGTGGAAAAAACTGCCTTCTTCAATCCTGCAGGACAACAAAAAAATTCGGCCGAATAAGTGACACTAACTATCCAGTTCTCACGCTGAAACGCCCCCGCGGAAGCTCACAATTACGCTGTCCGCGCTCAAGCTGCGCTACCTCTTGCCCGGAGCAAAATGGCTGCCAACCGGTTTCCCAGGCTTCACCCGCTCGCGTGGGCGCGTATAGGGGACCTCCACTCCAGAAGCTTTTTTTTAAACCTCCTTGGTTTGACCCCTCTTCTTTTCTTGCCCCCTCTGATTATTGCAATAGAGCAAGGAGATATTTCGGAATCTTCAAAACAAGCTATTGTTTTTTTTTATTTGTTTGATTCTCGGGGGAAGTCTAAAAGGAGCTGTGTACAATGACAATGCGCCGCGTGACTTGACCACAGACGTCGGTGCAGAGTGCATGTGACATGAAAAATATTACGTATAGCAGCTCATCCAGCTGTGCACGCAGTGCTACATACATGTTTGTCCAGAACAAGAGTTCGCAGTGTTGTTTACCGTTTGTAACGTTATTATCCGGTTCACACGGGCAAATCTAATGCACTTACCTGCGCACATGCAAATTATACCTGGTTCACTGGGACGCTTCTAATGTAATTAGAGATTAAGATATCAAGTGCCTAAATACCATTAAATTGTCGGTGTCACATGGCTTGATTTATTGGCACTAATGGCGCGACGACGAAATTGCGCAATGAATATATGCTGGTTTTGTCTTGAATGTGCAACTTCTTTCAAATTCTACGTCATAAAACTCATTTTATAGAAATAACAAGCGCTTTCATGTACATTCAATGCCTTACTCGCTATGGAAACGAAACTCGCTTAAGCGTGATGAACATTTCCTGTTGCGATGCCGGTGGCATTCTCGTTACTTTTTCTTAAATGCTTGATATTATAGTGAACACGAATTGTGTCCGTCACGGAGCACCTTTGTTTTCCTTTAAATAGTCAATAATGTACGCTCTCCTTCCCGACAAACATTCTTTTTTCATCATATAGATGGGCTCTACAAAACCACGCCCTCTGGATGAAGCTTTTTCATCTAGCGGCCGTGACAAAACACAAAATGAAAATGAAGGCACTCATTCAACGGCAAGCTCTAAAGTATATAGCCACGTGTCACCACTAAAATGCCCTTTATATTCACGGTGTTACCAATTAGCGCCACTTTTTACGTGCAGACGAGCTCTAATGTAATTCTAATTGGCAGGACCGAACCAAGGTAACTATCGATCCTCCAAAACGAAAAAAAAAAGGAGAAAAGCATTTGAAGCACTTGGGCCCTTCCAGAGACATATGGTGCGAATCTTCTTTTTCTGCCTTATCACAATGCATTAATTTTGCTAAATATGCAAACTTTCTCATAAACGTTTCACTATTTGGAACCCTGTGCCCATGTCTGTCGCCATAGCAAATACAACAATGAAACACATCGAGGAACAAGCTCTTAATTCATTGCAGCCGCAGTCAAAAATATTTCACAGATACGTCTCAACGACTGTCATTCGAGTGTCAAGAGGTCATAAGTCACAATTATTCTCTCATCTAAATTTATCCAACGAGTATTCAGTTCACCCTTGAAACAGAAGACTCCCTGTCGTTTTTAGATGCCCTTGTAACTTGCAAATGAAACTGTGCAAACACACCTACACAAGTCGATATTTTCAGTTCACTTTAGAACCCCACAAAAATCCGCAATACATCAGTAGTAAAGAAGAGCCGGAACGCACTGCAGCACACAACTTTAGAAAAAAAAACAAGAAAAACGCGATATATTCAGGAAACGCGCCAGGAACGGCTACCCAAAATCTTTTATTCAGGAAGCATTTCGCTTCCAAAAACACAACGACGCAAGCTGAGAAATCCAGTAACAGGTGTCCCCCAATCAACATCACGACAGAAATACATATCTCCGCTATCCGTGGCGCCAGCAAAACCATCGCCCGTTTACGCGGCCGGCTGAGTAACGTGACAGTAAGAACGCGAATGGCCCGTCGGCTCTTGCGCTTTGCCGCCTTTGTGCCATACACACGTGCAGTCCGAAATGGGAGGGATAAAGACCTGACCGAAGCCAGTTCGAAACCGCTAACGGTGGCGCGCGCGACTTCAAAGCGAAACCACATGTTCGAAAAGCCGCCGGCGTACTAGGCTGCCGAAAAAAGAAGGAAAAAAAAACGGTCTTGTTGACACCCCACTCCTCCGAGCGCGCGTGGCCCATAGCCGACGATGGGGACCGGCGGTTCGTGAAAATGTTTGCAGCATTACGAACACAATAGTGCGTTCTATGCCTTCTCCCAAAAACCGGCCACCGGAAGAGCGTACCCAAGCCATCTTCAACAAAACTGATTGTACTGGCTGCGACGCGAGCTGCATCAGCGGAACTGAGAGAGACGGAAAAGACGTCCCCAATCCATCGCAGCTGAAGCCAATTACCGGAAATGAATGCTGGCAGGACTTCGCTTTTCCCCGAGCAAAGCACAAGAAAAAGAAAAGGAAAAAAAGATGTACGCGTACAGCCTCACAGTCCGGCACTCCAAGTATCCCCCTTTCCCTGTCTCTCATCTATCAGTGCACCTCGACACATCCACACGGCAAAGGTGCTCCCCACCACTTTTTACTCTTCAACTCATTCCCACCGGTCAATCCCTCGCACTCCTCTGTTCTTCGACCGAAGAGCACTGCCGCCGCCTGCCTCACCCTTTCATACCCACCAAACAAGAAAAGAAGCCCTGTTCATCCCTCCCTCGACCGCTCAAGAAGGAACCGTATGTATTCCGAAAAGTAGGGAAAAATGTTCACTCAAAGTTCCAAAGATAAGAGGGCGTCGGCGGCGCTTCGAAAAGAGTGTTTTTTGTTTTTTTCGGAGCTTGCGTTTTCTACAGGCAAATGGTGTCGCCAGCGGGGTGGCCGCGCACTTTTTTTTTTTAACTTTGTTGACAGAGGACGGACGAGCTGTATTGGAGCGGCGAGAAGAAAGGCGACCTCGTACGCGGCTCGTTCGTCAAAGCGACAGCAAACCCGGGAGGCCGTACAGCTCGAGCACATGGCGATATTCGTTTAAGCACATACACTGTGGTTCCTGCATTTATGAGCAAGCCTTGGCGCAACTAGTGTGTGCGTCGACAGCCATGCCGCAGTACCGCGCGCACGCAGGGACACCAAGCAAGCACGAATGCTATGCGAAAATCCATACGTTGCGAAGATGGGAGGAGTAAGACGACGGGGCAGAATGAGTAATTGTTTTCAAGGACGCGTGACAAGAAAAAAGGGCTTTGGAAAGTGCGAGAGTTATATTGGGGTGCCACGTTTTCTTTCTCTTTTTTTCAGACAACTCTCGCTCTCTCTCTTTTCACCACTTCTTTTTTGTATGTTCTACATCGGACGGAAGCTACGAAGTTTGATGTGCCCCCATGCACACGTTCAGTTCGCTCGCTAGTACTTGCTTCTGTGTCTGCTGCGCGAATCTGCGTCGAATGAGCTACCACATCACAGGGATTTCGCTGAAGCGCCAGTCGAACACGATCCTCAACTACTTCCCGAAAAAGATTCCGTGTTCAGATTCAAGAGATGCAGCGACAGCACCGGAATGCCCGATTGCGGCCAAAAAGGAAGCGATGACTCAGCACTTATCGCCTTCAGATGCGTCAATCGATCAGTCACTTATCACCGAGGATACTTCAGTCGCCGAACCTGTGCACCCGAATGACATGGCAAATCGGTAAGCGTGGCTACAGTGCAGTTTATCCGTGAGCTGAGAATTGTACTGTACGTGTGCTGCATTGAGCTGTACGTATATAATGTTTATAATCAATGTCACAAAGCTTATAGCAAATATTTACGATGTACTTCCAGATTTGTAGTTTGGCGAAGCCTGAAGGAAGTATAATATAGGATGTTCTGCTCACATTGTGCACAAAATTCTCAGTTGCAGAGTTCTTTAACTGCTAAAGTTGCCAATGGGGCTTGTTTGTATGACATTTCCTGATTACTGTGGTAATCAGGCACAAGACACAATAAATGGGACACAAGAAAGGCACACGGCGCTGGGTGTCCTCGTGTGCCTTTCTTGCGTCCCATTTGTTTGCGCTAACATAGTAATAATTTTTTTAACAGCAATGCGCGACCGCCAGCAGGCCGGCACGTCAGCACCCTTATCACTACCTGGAGCTGAAGAACTAGCAAAAATAAGTATTTGCCAGGCATCTTTGTTGGAACTATATTACGCGTTGGTTTATTCAATTTGCCATTTATTTTCTCCGTGCGCTGCTTCACTGAACAGTTTCTTGGCCCTCTCAAGTTTTTCAAGATCTTGCTGTAAAATGCTGAAAGATCATCATCATCATCACATTTGATATTATTATTATTATTATTATTATTATTATTATTATTATTATTATTATTATTATTATTATTATTAGCAGTAGTAGTAGTATTGTTATTACTATTTGGTATCTCATATTTTCTTTGTCGTTGCAATCCTCCAGCCTAAGCAACGAAATGGCGTATTATGCAATGTGCCCGCAACACCCCCCCACCCCATCCCACACTCCTGTAGGCTTCTCAGAATTTCAACCCCCCCCCCCCGAGAGAATTCCTGGGTGCGCTACTGCACAACACACACACACACACACACACATGTGTGTGTGTGTGTGTGTGTGTGTGTGTGTGTGTGTGTGTGTGTGTGTGTGTGTGTGTGTGTGTTGAGGTTTCTTCCGACCGTCGCTGCCGTGGTTCCGAGATAGTCCACGTTTCGCGTCTGAAGCCTTTCGTTCGACGTGTATCCCCAGTCTAAGTCGCGGCCAGGCTGGCCGCAGCGCGCGGGGAAATTAGTGTGAGCATCATTCATATGCTTCATCCTCTCACCTGTAAATACTCATCATCACCACTTGGGTCTGAGTAGCGGGGCTCAGGCTCGAGATAAATAAAGAAGAGTCTTTTGGCTTGACCGTCGTCTCACAATATATATATATATGTGTGTGTGTATTGTAATGGAATAAGGAAAGACACGTAGACACAGCACCCGTTCGCACGACCAGCACGTCGCACGTCGATCGCACGGCCAGCACGTCAGAACATGTGCAGCTTGATCTTGGGGCTGCCAAAGTCGCAACCATGGACCAAGAATTATTCCGCTGAATAAATAGCGCTCGCGCATGCGTCCCAAATAAGCCACGATGCCATGCACGGTGCCGACGCAGTTTCTGTTCTGCAAGTCGGCTCGACAGCAAAACGCACTCTCCGCAGAGGCTCGTGATGTCTAGGCCTCTCGGTAGCAAGAAAGTGCGACGGTGATTCATCGGCGGACGTCGTCTGTTCTAGAAACGCTGCTGATAGCTCGTTTCAAGTGTCGCACGGCACGTAAGGAAAGCAATGTTCAGTAATAACTAATACATGTGTGCTGCTAAAATGTCTGTCACTTCTGTTTCCAGACATCGTGGAATGAAATCTGGGATTGCTAGCAGTATGTATATGGAACAATATCGAATTTTCCTTGCTTCGCGTTTATGGAAGAGCACACGAACGGTGGAAACGCATTCACACTTTTCCTCAGATATACTTTATCGATGGATCTTCATTCGGAAGAGCTTTTTCGTAATTGCTTATACCAGCACGTCCGAGTTTAATCACTCTGCGGTAAATACCCCCTAAAAGGCCCTGCCCTTTCGAGCTCACGTGCTAGGGTTCCAATTCGAATTTTTTGCTTGCTTTTTAAAAATGTCATCTCATTAATAAAAGCATATATCCTGGTCGGAGCAGCCGCAAATACGCAGCTGTCAGTAGCGGGCCCGTCGCTGACGGCCCACAGTGAAGCGGCTACCCCATGTTACACGTCCACCCCTCGCTTTCGGGGGTCAATAGCTGATGGGTAAAAAAATTCAGTTTCACTTATGGGCGAAGCAATGAATGCGATACCAACAAATTGTATTGTTAAACGAAGTAAGGCTAGCAGCTAACTCTTTTGGATTCGATCTCGCGTAACTCAACAAAACACTGGTTTAAGGGAATATGGCCGCTCCAGGAACCGAAGCGTTTTCTTGCTCTGAGTTCTCTAGCGTTGAGAGCACAGCAAGTTTATGAGCCGTCTCCTGATGCCTCAAGATGGCACGCGCGCAAGCGACTGCGCCCTTCGAACGATGCGGTACCCTCACCCCCCCCCCCCCCCCCCCCCCCGCTCCCCTGGCGTCCTTTCATGCTCCTTACGAAAGACGGGCGGGACATTTCCTCTCTTTTTGATGAGCAATCGACGGCAGGCCCGCACGCGGGAAGATGTTCTCTCATGCGCTGTCCGTGCGACGGAGACAGACGGCCGGCTAGCTTAATCTCCGCTTCAGCCGCGTTTGTCGCCAGCGCTCGCGAGCTTTTACCCATGGGTAGAATGCGCGTGGTAATGTTATTAATTTGGTCTTTATACAGAAAATTACGGCAATGGCGACGGCAAAAATCCGCGCAGAGCGTCCATATAATTGTTATCACAATAAATATTTTAAAAATGTTGAGGAGCCATTTCACTCTGTGAAGTGGATGATAAGCAAAGCTGTTTCGCGCATGGCAAGGTGGTGACATGGTGGAGGACAGTTTGGTATTTAAGGCCAGGTTGTTAACGTTCAATACGCAATATTAATGCGAAAGCATCAGATGCTTTATCAAACACGAAAATTGACCGTCGGAGGCGTCAATCGATTGATGCAAAAAATAATCATGTGATGGCGTCATCACCACGTCATAGATCGTCAACACTTGTGACGTCATCATGGCGTCATATATCGTGATGTCACGTGATGACGCCATCACGACATTGTCGCTTTACACTGCTTCCGTAATCGGCGCGCTGATCATGGAGCTAGCGCAAAACCAGGTGAAGTGCAGATAGCTTGCAGAGAATGAGGGGGAGGATCAACCCATCGATCGAGAAGAAAAAGAACCTGGCTTTCGCCTTGGAGTTTTCTTAGGGGAATGCATTAGGGACAGTGTGGCTCTTTGGCATTGAGGCGCTGCTGTACAACACGGCGTTTGTCTACAATGTCTGCTGATAACCACAAGATGTATTTAGAGTGTTATTTCATAAAGTGCAATTTTATTGATCTGGTATTCTGTTTATTTGCTAGTGTCGAAAATAATCGCCGAAGAGGTTAATTCAGAACACTCAACTACATGAGCCCTTATTTTTTCATTAGCGAGTGAAGTATAGAGTTCTCCTGAGATGATTTTTTCCATGAGATTTGCAATGAATCGAAATATTTCTAGCCTTCATAAGAGCCCCATAGTAATATTCCGCTGCTTGAATGTTATTGCAATATGCTTCTGTAGTGCACTCCAGGATGTAAAATTCGCTGCTCCAGAGTGCTCCCAGATGCAAAATTATCTGCTCCAAAGTGCTCCAAGATGAAAATTTTGCTGCTCCAAAACGGAAATATTGCTGCTCCAAAAATTGCTCCAAATCAGAAGTCCTCGGTAGCATCACTGGGTGTACAGCATCTGGGGTGAGTGCTACCGGCAGGGAAGTTGACGACGCTCTCTTTGGAGGGGTCGTAGGGCACAGATGCAGTGTCGGGACTGTGCCCTTCACGATCTCAGTCATTGAAGGAGGGCAGTTCGGTGGATGCCCGAGCTGCACCGCTGTCGTGGTGTGGTTCGCAAATGCGTGGTAGAGACTCATTCGGCAGGCAGGAAGTCGCAGGCATGAGAAAGGGGAGGAAAGAGACTCGTCAACTTCGCACACCATTCAGACCAGGACTGCTGCCTGACGCCTTCGTAGGCATGCCATGCCTTGGCGGCATCGCGAAGGCGGTCGATGGCCACCAGCCATGTGTTTTTCCGGCCAGGCATCTTTCTTACAATATATACATCTTCCTTACAGTGTATATATATGTGTGCGTGTGTGTGCGTGCGTGTGTGTGTGTAGAGAGAGAGAGAGAGCGTGTCCAACTTCCAAGTGAAAAAACTTAACATAACTTGAGTCTCTTAGGTGCCGCCACAGCGATATCATTATGAAGATCTCTAGTGGGAGACTTCAGATTTATTTTTCAATTTACACAAAGACGTCAACCCTTTGCCGATAAATAAAAAATGCGCGCCATCTTTTCTCGGCACTTTTATAGTTGGGCATGTCGTATACGGTACCCAATTGTAGACAATGAAGAAAATACACTTTTTTTTATTGGCGAGCAAGTCTTTGCGAAAGCATTCACTGACTGACTATGTCGGGAATGCTTTGTATTCTCAGAAGCATTCTTGTTTTCTGAAAAGCAGTCGCTACGTGGTTCAAGACTTCTTTTAACTTGTCATAGCATAAGCTGTCGCTTCAGTTGTTCATCGATACAGTCGAAACCCGCGATAACGAAATCCCGAGGGAACAAAATTCTCACCGCAACGAAATATTTTCGGAGCATCGGCGAACGCCCATAGGAGTCAGTGCATTTCGTAACTTGCGACTACGAAAGATATTCATACCGCAGTCCCTCATTAAAAAAATTTTTGTAACACGTGTGCGCAAATAATCTACTCTTGCAACATTACCAAATTCGAAAACTGCTGAAATGCATTCATGCTACACTTAACTTGTGCAAAACTATCGCTTGGCTCTGTGCTTGGCTTTGTCGGCTTTGCGCGCACTTGGTCGCGTGTGTGGAGCCATTTGTGGAGCGTTTGCTTGGTCGCTTGGTGCAACGTGAACTGTGCGTTGCGATTGCTTCGTCCGATTTCGCTGCCTGCGAAGATGCCGCCTCCAACAAAAAAGCGGAAGTTCATCACGCTGGAAGATAAGGCTGCAATCATCAGTGAGGTGGAAAAGGGCAGGAAAAAAAAACAGACATCGCCGAAGAATGCGGCGTTGCGCGCAGCTCGCTGTCCACGATTCTATGCTGATCCGCGCTGATCCAGCGGAGCCGGAAGAAGGTTCGCCTGTAGGCGCACTTGATGACGGTACTGGTGACAGCGCAGTGCCGCCGTCACTGACCAGTGCGTGGGGGGAACTTTGTGCCATGGTAAATGAGATTCCCGATCGAGAGGCATGAAATTGCTGCATGGCAAGGCCCGCCAAAGCAAACTTACTGACTTCTGGAAATAAAAAGCGTTTTTTATAAATTCTATGTCTTTTCTGCCGCATTCCCGCGCCAACGAAATTCCCGCAAGAGCGAAATTTTGTGCTTTCCCCGCCGATTTCGTTATTGCGGGTTTCAACTGTACAACATAATTCTGCACATACAAATCCATTTGAGAGGCATTTTTCACTGAATGTTTTACTTGACACTGGCACATGATCCAAATTTTAAAAGCCTGAAAGGAAAAAGAAGTGGGCATAAACAGCCCCTTGTGAAATAGCTGCCAGACAGCACGGCCAACTATCTGTTGTCAATGGATGGGGACCCAAGCCAATCTCTTAAAAAATATCCCAGGGCTGGCGCTAGTGGGAGCTCTGCCTCCCATGAAGCCGTCCGGTGGGGGGCGGCTCCTCCATAGTCTCCACCCACAGCTGTTACCATCATTGACACTGTAGTGGTGTACAGCATCACAGCATGTACAGCATTGGTTGGTGTTTATAGATTGGAGGTTGCAATTATGGAGATAACACAGAGATGCAGCAGAGTTTTAGTGTGAACTGTCCTTTATTTTGTCTGCATTGTTTCGTATGTACAGCACACATTATATATTTTCTTTCTGTGTCGTTTCTTCTACGTCACTGCCTATATATCCCCAGTGTGCTGTGGTGACCAAAACCGAGTACCAGACACCTCTGGGTGCGGAAGTGCTCAGTGACCGTGAGAGCCTGCAGCAGGCAGCTCTTCTCGCCCTGATCCCATACTTGATGAGAGGTGAGTTTTTTTACTAAACGGAAAGTTTGGCAAGGTTGTGTAGGCATATTTAGAAGAACTCCCAATTAACACTTAAGAAAGTTGGTAGCATTCCATAACTACAGTCTACATATAAGCAGGACAATGAAAACGAGGGAACGGACAAACATACTAAATGCAAACTTATATGCCTACAACAGTCGGGAGATCGTGCAACAGCTGAGTAGGTATTGAATACACGAGCTATCTAGGCTTGTGCCTCAGGGGCCTCTTTGAATTGGTAACACCCAGATAGGTGGTAGGGAGCAGCATCATGCTTTTGTTATTGCTTTTGCAATGAAAGGAAATAACACGAAAGGCATTTACGATATTCTTCCAATAGCAGTATGCCTGCAACGACCCCCACCGTGGATGCTGCACAGGCTGTCAAGATAGGAAGGGCTAGAGTGACCAGCCATCCCACGACTTGTGCGATTGTCCCACAAAGAGGGCTATTGTCCCGCGTGCCACAAGGGCCAAGAAAGCCTTCAAAATGTCTTGCACTTTTTGGCAGCAGCTTGGTTTTGGCTGCATCTGGTCACTCTGTTTGAGGATGTGTTCGCTGCAAGCACCCCAAGCTTCCAAAAAGGTCATGCTAGCCGTGTGGTTCACAGCAGCTACAAATGCTTCTGGCACCAGCTGCGTGTGTCATCCCGCCGTTCTTCTCAATGCGGGTGGCAGGACCCTGGACTGGTTAAACATACGCCCATCGCCATCTTAGTAACTTGCAGAAACTAAGCTACTGCTGTTTTTCTTTAGAGTGACTATTTTTTGAGTTGCCAAATTTTTATGTTGATGTTAGTAACTTTGTTTCATGTCAGAGCTTGTTACAGTGATGTATAAAATAGTTCTGTTTGTGCAGATATGTATTTGAACTTAACAGTTACTCTTATTTCCCTGTTTCAGAGATTACAAAATGTTGCCAGGGAAAATAAAGGTTAAGAAATAAATTATTGTAGTTAATTTCTCATTGTGCTGTGTCAGTACCTCTCGTTAGGCATGTTGAACGTGTCCCACATTTTGCTAGTAGGAGGGTGGTCACCATAGGGATGGCAGTGATACGGGAGCACATTCACTAGTATATAAGGTGATGTGCAGCTCTACTGGATCATTGTTTGTGTTCTCTCCCGGCTGCAATGGTCTCATTTCACTGAAGGCAAAATTAGGGGGGTGCGAATAGTGAAATTTCATCTCAAATCGAATTCAAATCGAATAGTGCTAAATAGTGACAAAAAATATTGAATATTGAATACAAAAAAATTTGATTGAAAGTTGAAAGAAATAACAAAGAAATGAAATGGAATGTCACCACACTTTGGCTGTGGCATGGTGACAGCTTTATTACGCGTTTGTTCGGGCCGGTTTCTTTTTCTTTCATTTTTCTATTTTTTCCAGCTGTTATTGGGGTGCAGGCATGTTAACAGAAGAGCTGCCATTCCAGTCAGCAGTGGCACTCTTAACGGCTAACAGAGGGGGCTACGGTAGCTAGCTTTCTTTTTTTCTTTTTTCCTCTGGTTGCACAATACGGCTCATCTGACATGGGTAATGTGGTGCTTCATCCTTGTGAGTGCTCCGGGCCCAAAAATCTACTGGCACCTGTTCACGGCAGCGTTTTAACTTCGCACCAGAATGATAGGAGTTTGTGAACGAGGAGTGTGGTGCGGTAGTGGCGACCGCACAGCGTGAACAAATTTCCACATGTGAAGCCAATCACTGAATATATTGCGAGCCAATGTCGGGACGTTTTACGCGCTCGCGATATGCGCGACTGACCTGCGCACCAAGTCTGTGCCATCGTTTCAGAAGCAATCTTGTGAAGGGCATAGCAGTTTTCTTATGTATTTTTTACGTGGGGAAATGACAGAATCTTCTGTAGAACAAACATGCTCTCGCTTTTGAGCTTGGATATTAGTGAAACTTTTAATGAAAGCCTACTTAAGTATACATTAGCGTTAGTTTTAGCCACCTCACCCAAGGAAAGTTGTACCATTGGCCTTTGTCGCATTTCAGGTATTCGTCCTGTCAGATTATTCGAAACTTCCAAACTATTTTATACATCACTGTAATAAGCTCTGACATGAAACAAAGTTACTAACATCAACGTAAAAATTTAGCAACTCAAAAAATAGTCACTCCAAAGAAAAACAGCTGTAGCTTAGTTTCTGCAAGTTACTGACATGGTGATGGGCGTATGGCTATTTGAAAGTTGAATCGAGTGATTCGATTAGGTATTATTCGATTCCAATTCGAAACTCGAATATTTGCACACCCCTAGGCAAAATGCTAGAGGTATGTACACTGCCCAATGTCAGTGCCCGTTAAGGAACCCCTGGGGTCAAAATTATCCATAGCCTTCCACTGCAGCATCTCTCATAGCCTGTGTTGGTTATTGTGACGTAAACCCCCCATAAACAAACAAACACATTTTTTGCCGTTGTTGATCTCACACCAGGAAATGGTACGAAACGGGATTGTATCATGGAATTTCTACGTTATCCTTTTCCTTCCCATCTAGTTCTGTCCACCCTTCTTCGTACAGCGTGCGAGTGCAAGGGATTTGTAGCAGCTGGAAGTTTGTGTTTGTGCACTTTTCATCTTCCTGTGTCCTTGTACACTGCGATGTGACACAGATAGAAAACGACGTTCTGGATCACCGACACCAACTAGCCCAAACCCTACTAAATTGTAGCAGCTTCAGTCACCAAGCAACAGGCAGTGTCTGGTGCTGTGTGGCACCAAATGTTCCAGAAAGTTCCTGTGAACTTGCCCTAGAAATTTTAGAAAGCTCCCTTAATGTCTAAAGATGTAATGCTAATTCTATGCTTACAGAACTCTCATTGCCATAAGGAGTTGGTGGGTGTAAGGGTTGATACATAATTTTCGTGTTGTGTAACGAATAACATGAGAACAAGACGACACATGAAGCGCTAACTACCAACAAAGGTTTATTTCCACGGGTCACAAGTTCTTCTGGTGGCTTTGTGCGAGCATATAAATTTTACCCTGTGGAAATAAATTGCGGTGCACTCGATCTGGCTCTGCTGGAACCTAGAGCCATCGGCATTCCTCTCTCCATGGAGCAGCAAGGACGCCCTCCACAGTCGTGAGGAAAAAGAATGAAATTTCAGTTAGTCTTTGGAACTTGCAGCTCTTGGTCTCATTACTCTTCGCCTGCGCTAGCATCTCAACAAAACCTTTGTTGGTTGTTAGTTCTTTGTGTGTACTGTCCCTCTTGTGTTGTCATTCTTCGTGTGCTGTACAACAAGAAAGAAATGATAATGTCAACGCAACTTTGGCGTTGGTTCACTTTTGTGTTTTTGCTCACGATCTCTCCTCAAGGTAATTGAGATAAGCATACACTTGTTGATCAGTTCGCATCAGGTTAATAGTATACTTACTGTCTGTGTGAAAAGGAGTTACACGCAGTAACTAACTACACGTTGCCTACCCTCTTTTCCTGTTCTGTCTAGTGAGGGTGGACGTGCGAAGTGGCAATGTCGTGCTTGTGGAGGAACACAGCTGCCAGTCCAACCAAAAGGCCACGTGAGTTTAACGTAATTTTTTGCTACTGATCTATGCTAATAATATTGCCACGCCCACTTCTTGTTTTATTTTTATGTATTCGAGTTTCACCCACAAAATCTGTTAGCAACGCTCGGCACTGACCACGCTGCAATGTTCGTGAAACTTCACGATTGTCTGAGATCATTCTGTCAAGATTACACGCAGGATGCGAATAGTCTAGTTTTTTCGAGAGCTTTGGCAAGTGCCAGCAATAAAGCTAGAACCTTCTATGCTGCATGTATAAATACCAACGCGCATTACTGAAGATCAGATTATCGACGGACGACGCTCTGCTCGCCGCTATCAGCGCACAGTGTGTATTGCTTGTAGTGTGACTTTTCGTTTCCCGGCCACAAGTTGGGCCAAATAAAGTTTCATCTTTGACACGCTGACTGCTGCCTACGTCAACATGACAATATACATGTGCCTGAAACCCTCTGCCTGTCACACTACGCTAGAAAAATGCAAGATGGGTTTTATAGTAACCAATTCTCTAGCATGAAGTCTTGTATTATTCTGTAAGTGCAAGGGTAGTAATGCAAGATAATAGTACAAGGGTAAAAGTGGACTGTTCATTTCAGGGCATTGGCTGTGGCCTGACTGTTGGCAGATGAGCACCACTCGCCAATAGTGGCGATTGGTGCTCCAGTCTATCCAGTTATTGCACGCTGAAATAGACATTCCACTTAATGAACATTTACATAATACCACTGGGGTGCTGTGCAGGATGGCCCGTGCTTCTCGGGAACACGAGTTTGCTCTGAGCTCACACTACGGCAGTCATGACAGGAATACAGTGCGTACAGTGCGTAGCGCACTAGTGGTGTTGATAAAAACGGCTACAAGAATGAGCATGGCGTCACAAATGCATATGCGGCATTTGTGGCGGTTTTCAAAGGAACACCGCGTGCGAACGCATCAGCGTCGCCACTCAGTCAGCATTTCAACAGTGCAGTGATGTCAGCGTGATTGTCGTGTGATCTTTTTGCCAACTGAACATCGCGCCTCCCCCAGGCGTGTTCGTGGGCGTTTGTCCTCTTTCGGGCAAGTTCTTTCGTTCCACCAGCAGCATGGAAATTTCCACTATCAAAGGCAACAGGGCACACACGCAGCACTCTCATACAGCTCCTTTCACTTCTATGGAATATTACAGATAAATAAATGGACAGGTTACTGCTACTCACAATACACGTCTCAAGATTTTTCTGCATAATGAATCAGTAGAAACAATACCTCCACAAATAAGTAAATAGTAACATTTCTCGCTTCAAATGCCAACAGGGGCGCTTGTTTCATGGCGGTGAGTGGTACATTGTGAGCGCGGTGAAATAGAATGTGAGACATCGTAGCCACGTGATGATATATAACCTTTAGTTCTTCGTGCGTGTGTTCATAGCATGTGCGATTAGGCTCATAGATTAATCGCACCGCTCGCTGGCGTTACACCATGAGCACTGCTTCTCGGCAAGAGCAAACACGGTAGGCGGATCCAACCTCCACTGTCGGCGTCCGTCAATCAAACTGATTGACGCGCAAACTCGGGTACAAGCCCGTTGATTCTGAGAAGGCCCCAGTTCAACTCATGACTGTCATAGTGCCAGTGTGACTGTCAAGCGTTTCACGCGGTGGATGCTAAGCGGCAGCTTCTTTGCATATCAAATAATTTGGTCAGCTTGCACTACTTGCGCAAGGCTGGAGCCATCAGCGGAGCTTCTGATCACCTAGCTTCTTCCAGCTTATTACGTGCCCGCGAAACACAAAACCTCTATAAAATGTTAAAACGTTTAAAACCTCTATAAAACATTTTATAAATGTTTTGTATTTCATGGGTGGCTCGTCTACTCAGTCTGTTCCGGAGCGAGGACCGCGTCAGTTCGGTCTCAGTTTTGATGATAATAATTAGCTAGGTCATAATTAACATGATATAGAGTAGTTCTGTCTTAATTGGTTATTACTTAATTAACACGACCTTAATTACTCAGGTTTAATTATCATTGTCTTATTTAGTATAGGACTATTTAGTATAATCATAATTAGCGTGATCTTAGTGACTAAGGTCCTAATTAGCTTGGTTTTAATTAGTACTCATAATTAACATTGGGTGAATTATCACGGCCCTAATTAGCTCGGTCTTTGCTTTACACGGCTTCATTGGCATGGTCTTAGTAAGATGTGGCTTATTTAGCTCGGTCTTAGCATGACGTGGCTTAATTAGCTTGGTCATAGCATGTCCTGACTTAATTAGCTAGGTATATCGCCCAGCCAATAAGCTAATCAGCCGGGTGCACGTGCGCGGGGGGCGAGCAGACGATGAAGAAGAGGACAAAGAGGGCGCTTGCCGGCGGAGCAATGCGCTAGAATTCACAGGCCGACCATGATGATTAGACACGCGGCCTCGGCTATTAACTCCGGCCGCGGTGTTGTAAGGCGCTCGGCTGGAGCTAATCTCAGACGTGACGTTGCTGATTATTTTAAACGATACTTAGTGCAGACATTAAACGCTTGAATATGAATTTAAACAGCCCGTACCTCTAAAAAATATCGTTGGTAAAAGTTTCTGACACTTTTCTTGCATGGATGCACTTCCGCACTCATTGGAAAGACAAACAAATGAAAGAAGATGCCTCTGGTTTGAAGGCAGCACCCAACTTTGTCGACCGCCCTTAGCGTGATGCCGTATTGCATCGTAAACAATGGAACGCAGCGTGCGCTGAGGGACGGATTGGACCTTTTCGTACTGTTAGCTCGTTTAGAAGGGGGTGTCACCAGAGCTTGGAAAGATTCTGAGTTTCACCAAACTCGAGCCATCCTGCATAGCACCCTTTCTCGAAGTGGCTTGGCATGCTCTTATTCAAAAAATGGGTTAGCATAAGAGCAGTTGCAACGTCAAGTTGAAGCCATCACGAAGCCATTGGATTAACTGTGATTGAGCTGCACCTACAAAAGCTGTGGTCTCTAAGAGCATGTGGTCTCATAAATGAAAGTGCTGCTGGAAAAAGAAAAAAAGAGAATTCAAGTGCCCCAATTGGCTATACTGTCACATGTAAATGAAGGGCGCAGTTACAAGGCAGACCGTTGACAAAATAAAAGATGGAGCTAAGTGGAGGAAACTGGTCCCTAAGTATAACAAAACTACTTGCTATGGCTACATAATTGCAGGTCCCATTACTACTACAGAATGGTGGCACCATCTGACCTTGTTGGAGTGAAATGCAGTGTGTGCCATGCTCCCTACCCTCGCCCCAAAATGCATTCACTCAGCCAGTCATTGAGAACAGTGCGATAGCGACTGGATAGCAAGGTAGCCATGGAAATGGGAAGATTTCACAGTTTGTGGTGAGTCGAAAGTGAGTTGAAGTTGATCCCTTCAAATCAGGAGTTGCAAACCTGCCTCATAGACATCGATATATAACATCTGAAATTTTGGATGGTAAAAATCTTCGGCGTCCGGTTTCTTGGACTTCCTGCCAAATTTCAGGTCCAAAACATCATTGAGCCCCCACTTCTGCCACATCTTTCATCTCCATGTTGGAACCAGCGTTTTCCTGAGTTAATACACTTGCAACCGTAGCGAAGCTTGAAAGGCAGCTTTGCCGCAAAGCGGGAGTGTGATGAGGTGAAGCATATTGAAAATCTAGGAACCACTTCCAATCGGACGTTGACGGTCTCTTGGCTATGGTCGACCGTAAGGGAGCTTGAAAGGCAGCTTTGCCGCAACACGAGAGTGTAATGAGGTGAAGCAATTCGAAAATCTGAAGGGGTCACTTTCAATCTGACGTTGACTGTGTTTGTCTTTGGGAAGTTCTAATAGTTCGAATAATAAAATTCCAGTGCAAATCAAATCGAATAGCAAACACTATTAGAAAAATATTCGAAACTTCGAATATTCGCACACCCCTAATAAACATAAAACTGTTTTTAGACATTAGTGCTTATTATTTTCTATTGCATCACAAAAGGGTTATGGTGATTCAATGTTAGCTATTATTGAGTCAAAGTGGTTCCACTCTCTGACCGCAGTAGGAAAAAAGAAATATCTAAGTGCGTCAGCGTTGCAAAAGCATTCAACTAGCATTTTATAATCGTGGCAGTTTGGGCGTGTTGGTAAGCCCTGACCAATACATTTTAAGTGCACAACCAGACGAGTACAGAAAAGAATGTATTGCCCGGGTGTCTTAGGTGTGTTCTTTTCTGTCCTCGTCTGGTTGTGTACTTAAAATTTATTGGTCACATTTTATAATGTTTATTGTGTGGTATCCTGGACGTAGAGAAGGTGATGTACATTGAGGAATCTATGTTAAAGCGGTTGTACAGTAGGTTATGTATAAATTTTAAAGGAGCTTGCTTTCCTCTGACTGCCAGTGTGTCTAGACCAAATGACGCTAGAAGTTCAATGGGCAAGTCAGCACGTTTGTTATGAATAAAGTGTATCACTTTGCTTTGAACTTTTTGTAGTTCAGTAATGTTAGTTAATGTGTGAGAGATCCAAACAGTGTTAGCGTATTCTAATACTGGCCACACAAAGGTTTTAAAACATGGGAGTTTGATATGACTGGGAGCAGACCCCAGTGACCTTTTAAGGAAGAACAAATTACAACTGGCTGTTGAGGTTATGCTGGCAATTGTTTACATTAACTCTGTCTTTTTAAATTTGACTTGAAACATTTCAATTTCTGTAGAATAGTCATTTCTGCAAAGCAGTCTTGCTTGATATGCACTGCTTACTGCAAATAATAAAGAATCTCTTGGTCTGGACGCTTGTACGTGTTATACTAGAACAGGCATGACACTGCACACATGCATCATGCAAAAGGGCGGGCAGCATTATGCAGCTATCTCGGTAACAAGCATCACAGACCTGGATCATACATCAATAAAAGACCCACCCTGCATGCGTCATGCATACTGTCGTGTTGTCAGGACAGTGTGGAAAGAGCTGCTAGTGAAAGACAAACTCGGGGGGCGAACTTGTGCCCAGTAAAGCAAAGAACACTCACAGTTGCACATTGATAGCTGCAAGCACAGTCATTAGTTGACGAAAATTTGATCTATGGACCCAACAGGCCAGTTATTCATATGCGAGTCAGGGTACATTCTGGCGTAATCTCTGGTGCTGAGGTACATTCAAGAATGTACCACTCTATACGTGTTGTGCAGGCACTCTGATTAAAATCATCGAAAGGGTTCCAGTATTTCAAGGCACAGGTTATGCCAAGCAGCAACAGGTGTAATATTTTCAACCGGTGAAACCCGTTCACAGCGAATAAGAAAAATTCAGTGTGGCAATAATGTACTATCGCGCTCAGTATGAGCTACATCATGCGAGTGCGTGGCCAAGCGCTCTGCAAGGTTGTACAGTGGCGCCAATGATGGCATATTTTCGAGTTATCGGGAGAGAGTTTGGCTGCTCGTGCGAGCGCGCATCTCCCTCACTTGATTGCTTACATCCTCGAAGTTATTATTTCCGAAGCTGATATCACCAAAGAGCAAAACGAGGGCGAGGGTGAAAGCCGGTGGAGGCGATGCGCGCTCGCAGGGACAGCCGCACTCTCTCCCGATAACTCGAAAATGTGCCATAATCGGCACCACTGTACAACCTGGCAGAGCGCTCGGCCACGTGCTCGCGTGATGTAGCTCATACTGAGTGCGATAGTACTTGTCGCCTGTGCCCATATAGGAACAGTATGAGAACAATGGTGCACTCACAGAGCATATTTGTGCCTTGCAGCCTCAAGAAACTCTTTGGTCCACTGAATGCCCTCGTTGACCAGCTGCATGGGTACGTCTCATTGTTTGGGTGTATATGTGTTCGCTGGCAACAGTGCTTATGAGCTAACAAATTACGAGTGTCGGCCGTGGCTAGCAGTCAGCTGAGGCTAATGTTGAAGGCGTAAGTATAAATTGCAAGTAAATAAGCAAACTGGTTTTCATTTTCAATGTTAATTTTTACTTGCATTGACTGCTGCCAGAAATTAGCATCTCTTAGTGCACCAGTGCATTAATGTTAATTAACCCTTTCACTATCACTGACGTATTGGGACATCTTCGTGTTTCCCCCGCAGTGTCACTGACGTACCAGTACGTTCTCCATTGTACGTTTAAAAATTTGCGCCAAAGCACAAAGATGGCATGATTTAGCGTGACTCTACCAGTTGCGCCATCCCTCTAATCTTTCTAGAATCACATATTTTTCGCCCCTTGCTGTGTTGGTACGTGTATTGAAGAGTACGGAGCGACTGCACCCACCCTTCCTTGCTGTGGGGCATGGTCGCTGCGCACACGCTACTCTCTCAAGCTGTGCGACCATGCGGAGAGTCTGCGATTACGGGTACAAGGGTTGTTCTGCCACCTGCCGCGGGCTTGCAAGGCTCTTTATTATTTTTTTTTTTATTCTGTTTGCGTGTCCGCTGCGGCACGTCAAGCTCAGAGGCACACGCCATTGCCTCTCCACCGAACCATGACTCGATCGCTGCTTTCACCCGCTTGCGGCTATCAACAGCAAACGAGGCTGTTGTATCCCCTTTTCATCCTTATATGTCATCTTGACTTCACAACGGGCCATTTCTATGCTTTTCAAGCTTCCCTGATATTCCCGAAACCAAGCCGACACTGGGGGTGCGTCACGGCCAGAAACACCTGACAGTGAAAGAGTTAATGTGCCTGTAGACCCGTTTCTGTTTTTGGCATAACGTAACCAGTTGTGCTGGTCATCAATTTCTCTTGTGGCTGCCATGCCAATGATACTTAGGGCAGCTGAAGACAATCTAGCAAAATTTTTGCAGTGAGCCCCACTGTTCATAGTACCCAATATTTAAAACTTTATTGTAATGAAAATATCTGTCAAAACTTAAACCTGTGTTTACGTCCACCGTGGGATAAAGGCCTCTCCCAATGATTTCCAGCCGACCGTCTTGCACGAATTGGTTCCATTTTATACCTGCATCTTTCTTAATTTCATCACCCCACCTAATCCTCTGTCGTTCTTGGCTGAGTTTCCCATTGTTTGGTATTTACTCTATATAGCTATAACTGATCACCAGTTATGCGTCCTTCACCCTGCCCAGGCACCCTTTTGTTTATTTTTTTTCTTGGCAAGTTATTCGCGTGCGTTTCAAGTACTCCCAAGAGTGCTGTTATCTTACCTGAGTTGAATGCCTTTTCGTAGTCTCATGAAGCCAAGGAAAGCATATATAAAACATTCTTTGTAGTTTGAGTTTTTAATTGTAGTGTAACAATTACAACATAAACGGAAAGTGGACGAAACTGCAACTTGCCGCCAGTAAGGACTGATCTTGCAAGTTTTGAATTACACGTCCTATGCTCTACCGATTGAGCTACAGCGGTTCCCCTGTCCACTTTGTTGGGAATTTCTGTGTGTGTAATCCTGCGAGCATCCCTCATAGCCAGCCACCACAGCTACGAGTGGCACTGACTAACACTCCCAGGATTTTACTCACTGGTAAATGAAGTTGCCACTCCATTTACCTGTGCGATACGATATCTGCTATTAACTAAAGATGTGCTATGTTAATTAATTATGGTCTGTGCATCTGTCTTGTGTGGCGCGCCACTGTTTGACTGAATGCTGGGGTGGTGTGTATGGTTTGTCTTGCATGCAGCTTGGATCCTGGAATGCACTTCTTGTCTCACCAGGCAGGCGAGCCTACTGCACAGCTCCTCATTCCAGGGTCAGGGTGAGTTTTTTTTGTCGTCAGTGCTTCTAAGTTTTTCAGTTCCCACTTTTCAGGTCTGTGTGCTGTTATAATTTAAAATGATAGTTCTTTTTGCTACCTTGCCCACATTGGCTTTATGCATTGGCTAATCTTGTGCTACGGAGACCAGGAGGACAGCCAACACACGCCACTGGCTGACTACAATATGGGTCAGTGGGTGTGAACCTGAACAGAGAGCTTCGAGCACTGGTTGTGTGGTATGTGTCCATTCCTGGTCAGATCCCCCGGAACAGATGTGCCACGGTAATAGACTGTATATAGCCGAATGCCAAGTCACATCTGACACGAAAATGACTGCGTTATATATATAAACTCTTTATGAATGTATATTCGTAACACTACATGAATGGCAACACAGTTCCTTCCTTACTTGTTTATAACTGAAAATTCATTGTATTTGTATGCTATATTGAGGTTCAGCTTCATCTACTTCACCCACATTGGTTGGATGAACATCGGCTAATCTCTCGTGCATTAAAAACTGTAAGTAGAGTAGAGATAACAGGGGAGCTCAGATTTAGAGAACAAGGCACCTGTTGGCTACGGATGACATCTCTCACTAGGAGGAGGTGAGAAGGGTACCTTCTGATGCATAGCAAGAATGAAAGCTACTAAGGATGCGCCATGTGGCACATAATCTGTTCCTTTTCAAGAGTGGTCTGTTGTAGTGCTGCTGCTGCTGCTGCTCCTGGCGATGTTGATGGAGCCACACCATGAGTGCCATCCCACATGTGAGTAAGGCACAAGGGCAAGGGGAAGTGCCAATTATATACTGAAACATATATAGTGGCTGTCATGAGTAAGGGGCACAAGACATGTGCCCAACGTGGGAAAGTTCCAATGGTACAAGAGGTGTGGAAAATTCCTCGATGTTATGCACCTCTGCCATGTCCATGCACATGACCTGTGTGGCGAAAAACCCAGGAAGAGAGAACGAGCACTGCCTGTGGGGCACCATTCGAAGAAGGGCAATGAAGCCAGCATCTCACGGGTGACGAGAGCAGCGGGTGCTGGGTCCAGAGGTGCAGCACCAAGAGTCCTTGGCATATACAAGTCGATCAGGGCAATGACTGGGTGAGGCTCCCATGTAGTCGCAGCATCCTCTTCACAGCAGTTCCCAGAGCACCTGAAACTGTCCACTTTCGTTAGCACAATGGCTTAGACTCACAGGACAGTCCCCGGGGCACCACATTGTCACTTGAGCCTCAGACTCACTTGGAATGAGGGACCGAGGAGGCAGCTAGGCCTGACCCATCCACTTCCGTGATGGCCATGACGACTGGGAAACCGGCAACAAGTGGATTGAGTCGCCGCTGAGCAATGATGACCGCAGGACCTGATCAAAAGCATCGACACAACACGGAGGACAAAGGATCGACTTGGACGCCGCGCCGAGCGTACGAAAAGTAAGGACGCTCCTGTACTTGTACTGACGTGACCGAGACGTCAGTGTGGCTGGACTGCTGTTGCAGCTTAGGACCGAGTTTAGCTAAAATATTGTTGTGATAAACGTTATGTGCATGAATTTTTGTATGAATATTGATTGTATAGTTTCTTGCCGTATTGTGTGAGATAAAATGCTTGCTGCCACCGCCGTCTCCCGCGTCTCTCAATCCCATCCCTCGCAAGCGCTCCCGAGATACATGAGAGTGGCACGAAACTATCTTCCAAGCCAGAGGCATTTGGTTACAAGGGGGCAAGGTTATACTATGATATTGACAGTATTTGAGGCAAAATGTCACAGAGGAGGCACTAGGCACATCAAACAAATGGCAATGTTGCAAGGTGCTGCCAGCTCGCTTCCAGTTGCTTTAAGCGAATAATTAAATACGTAAAAGGCAACATTCGCCATCAACACTAGGTCAGATCTGCCTGCGTATGCAGTAGAATCGGCATCGCCTGACTTGGCATGTGTAAGGAACGTAGGTAACGTCACGTGGGCCAATAAACAGGAGAACCTGGGCAGTGACCACTTCGTAGCAGCGGTAACTTTACAGGTCGATGCCAAACCGACAAGGGTGTTTCGAGTCACGGACTGGGACCAGTTTAGGACAATTAGGAAGAAGCGCATGAGCACATATTCCTCGTTCAGCGAGGTTATCGTCTCGCTCAAGGAGGATGTAGAGAGGGCTACTAAGGTAGTACAAACGGGAGCGGAAGTCCCTAGGATGTACTCTCACCTAGCGCACCTGTTGGAGACCAAATCCTCGATTCTGATGAGGTGGAAAACACAACGGCTAAACCGCAGGCTAAGAAAAAAGGTTGCGGAGCTTCATGGAGAGATAGATATTGCATGCATGGAGCTCAATAGGCCACAATGGGACGAGATATGTGCGGCAGTAGATGGGTCTATGCGCACGGGAGGGAAGTGGAACCTCTTAAAGCACCTCCTGGGTGACGCGCAGTCTAAAGGGAATCAAAGGCAAACACTCAGTAAAGTCATCCACAGGCACAAGCAGGAGGGAGGTACTGAACAATCTTTTTTGAATGCGGTCGCGGATAAATACCTCCCCATAGGGCCGACGCAGGACGAGGATTGTCCACAGATCGAGTGCGCGACGGTGTAGGAGCTGGATGCTCCCTTCACTGAATCGGAGATAAGGGTGGCGCTGCACAATTTAAACAGCAGATCGGCTCCGGGGCCGGATAAGGTTTCTAACCGACTATTGCGGAACTTGGACGATAAGGCAGTAGAACTACTAACTGACGAGGTCAACAGAGTATGGGAAGAAGGAGAAGTGCCCGACGCATGGAAAGCAGCCTCGGTGATACTGATTCCAAAACCTAGAAAACCCCTTGATTTGGACAACATGAGACCGATATCGCTAACCTCGTGCATAGGTAAGGTAGCAGAACACGCGATTTTGAACAGGGTGTCCAGGTATATAGAGCATAGGGGCCTCTTTCCACATAATATGATGAGTTTCCGGCACGGGCTATCCACGCAAGATGTTATGCTAATGCTGAAGAAGCAAATCTTTGATAGCGGCATTCGGGACGTGAGGGGGATTCTAGCCCTGGATTTCACTAAGGCGTTTGACACAGTGTTCCATCGATACATACTGCAGGCCACGGCGGGCATGGGCCTGGGAGTCAAATTCCAGGCCATTGTCAGGTCGTTTCTCATGAACAGAACTGCTACTATTCAAGTGGAGCAGATTCGGTCGAGCGAGTACAAATTGGGACCTCGGGGTACCCCCCAGGGTTCAGTTATCTCACCACTGGTCTTCAACATAGTCATGAAGTGTCTTTCAGACAGGCTGGGTGGCCTCCGGGGCATAGGTCACGCATTTTACGCAGATGACATCACGATTTGGTGCCCAGGGGGTTCCCTAGCGGAAATCGAGCAAGCTTTACAAGCGGCCTTGGACGAGACGGAGACCTACCTCGCGGACACGGGTCTCAAGCTGTCTCCGAGTAAGTCGGAGCTGTTACTTTACAGACCGGCAAGGCAAGGAGTTAGAGGTCTAACACCTTTAAACCAGCTCCCCGTGGCATTATATGCGAGTGAACAGAAAATTCCTAAAGTCGACTCAGTCAAAATCCTAGGCCTGCTCATAGACGCGAGGGGCTGTAATGCTAAAACAATTACCCACGTTACAGCCAAGACAGAGAATATGCTAAGGTTAATCGCTAGGGTGTCCAACCAAAAGAAGGGGTTAAGTGAGGACAACCTCCTTAGGATGTACCACGCTGTTCTCATGAGCCATATTAACTATGTGGCGTCAGCTCTAATATGGACCAGAACAGAGAAAAGGAAGTTAAATACGCTCATGTGCAAAAGCATCAAGAAAGTGCTAGGCTTGCCGATTTTCACGAGCTCCGACAGGCTAGATCATCTCGGGATGCACAATAACATAGACGAGATAATAGAGGCGCAGGTCACTGCCCAGGTGGTTAGGCTATCGTCTACAAAGGCTGGCAGGAGAATCCTTGACGAGTTTGGCATGGCTTCTAGGATCATGGAAAAACGGCGGACAACACTGAGTCGGGAAACGAGGGCGACCTACATGGTGGGGCCCTTCCCGCGAAACGTACATCCGCAGCATAACGAGGGTAGACGTAAAGCCCGTGCACGAGCCATCTTGAGGAGAGTTAAAGATTACGTGGACTTCGTAGTCTTTGTCGACGCAGCACAGTACAGGAACAGGAGAATGTTCGCGTTGTCGGTTATAGACGGGCGGGGGGAGCTTTGCTCCTCTGCCTTGGTAAGGGCGGCCGCCCCGGGTATAGCGGAACAAATCGCGGTAGCGCTGGCCTTGTCTGACCCAAAGCATTGCTACATTTACATCGACTCGAGGGCAGCAATCAGGGCTTTCGAATCGGGCAACCTCGCTCGAGAGGCGGCCTCCATTCTAGAGAAGAGGGCTTGTCCCAGCTCCATTTTATCACTTTCTCGCACACGTGGGGAAGAACGTTCTCGAAGGCTTCCCAAGCCTCAACAAGCTGGCCCATGATCGTGCGCGAGAACTCATGCGCCGCGACGGTCTGGAGGCTCCGGAGGGTCAGGAAGGGACTCGGCAGAACGATCCACTTCTCACATTTAATGAAGTCACTAAGCATTACCAACTTGGCAGGAGAGTCTATCCTCTTCTTCACCCGAAGCTCGGAAGAGCTCGGTCAGCTACTCTGAGAATGTTCCAGACGGGGTCTTTCCCGTCGCGGGGCATCCTCAGTAAGATGTACTCGGACGTTTACCCTGGTTGCCCCGACTGCACTGAAACCTTTAGTTCCATGGCTCACATGCTCTGGCGATGTCCCGTGTTGCCTAAAAACCTTCTCTCCAGTGAAGCCGAATGGGAGGAGGCCATCAGAAGCACAGCACTCCGAAAGCAAACCCTGGCTATCCAGAGGGCCCAGGAAAGGGAGGAGCATCACGGCGTTCTGTCCATGTGGGCGCGGCCAGCGGTTACGACTTCCCATTAGGGGGTCAGTAACTCTGAGGATCCAATAAAGTTCGTTGTCCGTCTGTTATTACTGTTGCAATTCTAGGCACTACAACAAAGTACCTCGTGTGATTTTGCAGGAATGGCTGGGACCTGCATTACGAGCTGAACAGACGTTTCCCACGAAAGCTTCCAGTCACAGCTGTGAGTGCTGCACACAATCAACAGCCGCCACCACTGGACCCAGAAGTGACGTTGGAGGAGCACTTCCGCCGTGCTCACGCCCCGCTGACATTCCCAGCAGCTCAGCCTGATACAACGCCAAAGCAGTAACTATGCACTTCTCAGTTTGAATGCTAGGTGAGAAAGAGATTCCAAAAGTAGAACAAGTGAGGCTAGTCTGGTGTGCAACTCTTTTTGAAGTTCTTAAGTAGTGTCCCAAAATGCTGCAGAAGTTTGCAATACAGAATATGTTTTATGAAAAGAAATGTTGGCATTTGCCTTAAAGTGTAATTAGGCTAAGAAAGCCTCATTAAGTCCTCCAGAAAACGAGTTTTGCGGTTGCACAAATGTGTTGATAACCCGCAACCAACGGGTTTCCAGAAATGCGAGACTGCTTTAACTGAGCTGCTCAGCAGACCTTTTTCAAGCACACAAGTGCTACCAACAGGCGTGCAAGTTCTCATAGGAAAAGTGTGTACGCTGCAACAGCTGCCGCGACAAGCGTGTGGGCCTCACACTTAAGCTTTCCGCCTTGCCTTGACAGCACTTCTCAGATCAAGTGAATTTGTCAAGGTTCATGTTATGTGCTGCGTAATTCAATCATGAACTTCTGTGTTTAGTTGCAAAGGTCTCTTTACTTTTATTTCCATCTGTCTGGCATTTCCACATGCCACTGTTGGACAAGCTGAATGGCTCTGAAATGAAGTTTCATTTTAACAAATTTTTTAGTGCCAGTATACCGTACAGCATAGGTTGGATAAAAAAACATGCAACTCAGTTTCCTAGATGAACTTCAGGAGCAGTCGATGCAGTTCGACCATTGACTCTGTCAACAAGCACAAGGTGAGGTTCTTCTATTTCAAGAGTATGTGAGAGAATATAGTCGGCATTTAATAGAAGAAGATATATTCATTAGACAGCGTGTGCATCGCTCACACCATAGGTATCAAATGATAAGTGTCTGCCACCCTTTGTGGGCACTAACTGCAGGTGTTGGATTTTACAAACACCTGTTGTGCTTTCGTGTGTTGGATTACAGGTGACCATACAGCAGATATTTATAGTTGTGAGCAATATCATCTAGCTGTAACACTGAAATTACCTTTTAAAGGCGATAGCTAAACGCAATTGGCAAGCGCAAAAGCGTTTGTGACACTAAATGCTTAAGTGGAAAGGTATTCCTTGTAATTCAGTACATTCATTCATTCATTCATTCATTCTCTTTATTTTCCAGAATAAAACGAAAACATTACATTCTGGATGTACATCACATTTATATCAGTACATTACCAGTCATTGTTGAACAAAAGTTATAGGAGAGCCACCAGAGGGATGCTGCAGAGAAGAAACAGAGGATGATGAGGCGCCACTGTGGTTCGTGGCGTATGCCGTGGTGGGTGCTTGGGGCTAAGTGTGGGCCGGACGCTGCTGGATCATCATTTCTCGAAGCTGCTTGACGTGTCAAGGAATGGGTCTCCAAGGATAAAGAAGAGAGATGAAAGAAAAGCAAAGTAAACCAGCAAACCAGAGCCCCAAGTACAACCACCACGAACTCAAGCAGGCGAATCGCAAAGGAGACTTGAAGCACACCACAACTGTAAACAAAGACGAATTGCAAAGAAACTTGCAAAGAAACACTAAGCCTGCCTGCCACACGAGAACCTTGGTGTCAGTCTCCGAGAGCTACCTGCCGGCCCCATGTTACGGGCGCCAAATGTGGGCTCGGTGTTCCAGCTCATATTGCTCACGATAGGACGTATTGACGGTATTGGCACATGATAGCGTGCATGCCACTTGACTGCTACATCCGACATACATCCACTGGGTAATACCTACACTGACTGCATTATTCCCTTCACATTTCATGCATAGAGATACATGCAGATGCGTTCGGATATGTGTAGTATTTACGATGTAAGGATGGTCAACAAGCAGTTATGTGATCTTTTCGTTTCATGCTCCCACAGTGCCAACGAGTAGCGACTGAACTTCCAGCTTGCTCGACGTACACACTTTTCCCATAGTGCTCCATGCACCCCCGGGGCTTTCTTGGATTGCTTGAAAAAGGTCTGTTGTATAGTGACATTCCAGAAACTATCCTGGCATTTTTTTTTTTTTTTGTCAATAGTAGGGGTGTGCGAATATTCGAAATTTTGAATATTTTTCGAATAGTGTTTGCTATTTGATTCGACTCGCACTGGAATTTTACTATTCGAACTTCCCAAAGACAAATACAGTCAACGTCCAATTGAAAGTGACCCCTTCAGATTTTTAATATGCTTCACCTCATTGCAATCTCGTATTGCGGCAAAGCTGCCTTTCAAGCTCTGCTACAGTCGCAAATGTTAATTCAAGAAAACGCTGGTTCCAACATGGAGATGAAAGATGGGGCAGAGTTGGGGGCTGAAATAATGCTGTTTTGGGCCTGAAATTTGGGCAAAAAGTCCGAAAAATCAGACGTCGAAGCTTTTTAGCATCCAAAATTTCAGATGTTCTTATATATCGACGTCTGCGAGGCAGATTTGGAACTCCGGACTTGAAGGGAGCACACCCTTGTCCGCCACATCAGTTGGGCTTCCACAGAAGTTGAAAGAGGATAATAATAATAATAATATCTGGGGTTTAACATCTCAAAACCAGGATATGATTATGAGAGACGCCGTAGTGGAGGGCTCCGGAAATTTAGACCACCTGGGGATCTTTAACGTGCACCTAAATCTAAGTACACGGGCCTCAAACATTTTCGCCTCCATCGAAAATGCAGCTGCCGCAGCCGGGATTCGATCCCGCGACCTTCGGGTCAGCAGTCGAGCGCCATAACCACTAGACCACCATGGCGGGAAAAGTTGAAAGAGGAGGAGAGGCTGAGGAAATGGCACCTTTGCCTACCACGTGTAAAGTGCTGTCGGCAACACTTTGGCTGCACCAAATCATGTACATAAATAGAATTTGGCCTCTACATTGCCTCATTCTTGATAAGACAACTATGAAACACCACCTCGCCAGTGCTTCATCAACCTAGCGAAAAGAAACACTTTCATGTTGCTATCTCATAAGAATATGCTTAGAAATGTTCTCTAACTTCTTTTTCTGCAATTTAGCTTCGAAGTATTAGAAAAATATTCTTGAAATATTTGAGAAATATTTGAAATAGCGGTAGCTCAGTGGGCTAAATGCCCGTCAGCCATCGTCGCGGACCGGGAGGTCATGGGTTCGATTCCTGTCAACGGAACTTTTTCTTATAGTTTTTTCTTTGCCATCTGATGGCGCTCATTTTGCTGGCGTACTTCCGTGACGGAAATACATCATGAAAGTCTTGGTGGACCCCGGCATAAAACACTTTCGTGTTAAAATATTCTATTCGATTTGCACTCACACTTCAATATTCGAATTCACTTCGCACCCAAAATTTTGCTATTTGCACAGCTCTAGCCAATAGTCTAGATCACAGTGGTAGAATAGGAGAGCTGACCAAACGAGCGCTACAGGGCATTGCCAAACCTCTCGAGTTTCTCGCAGTAGTCACCAGGTGGTGGAATGGGTTAATGGGCCAAAAGACACACATCGCAAGCTTTCACTGTGCTGTAAAAGGCCAGTTATCACAGCAGTTTTTTGGACTTTAAAACGATATTTGTGTTTTTAAAAGGTTTTAGTGGTAGTTTGCTGGCTTTTCCCACAAAATATGTGTACCAGGCTCTATGGAGGTTAAAATTTTCTGATCGGCCCCTGTAATATTAACAAGACTGGCACAGCGCTGATGTCAAAGGATGCGCATTTGTTATTATAGAAGCATGAAAATTCCTGCTGGCTAGTGTACAGAGTAAAAGAATATTTGGTTTTCACGTCATTATGGTTAACAAAGTGGGCTAATGGACTTAGTTAATTTATGATTGCCTGGCTGTAACTAAAGTTTCACTGTTGCGTGGTCACCGGTTGTTTATTTATTGTTCAGCTTTTTAAGAACAGAAGAAAAGTGTATGCACATGCAGTACACGAATGCTCAAATTAGCTAATGGCCACGTCTTCCTGCCTATTACATAGTAGGGCTAGTCGATTATGAAATTTGCCAAGAAAAAGGGTAAGCAATTTCTAGGTGTCTTTGAAATGTAATTGTAAATTTCTTGCGGCATGCTGCGCTATTATGTTTGGCTCACATGTTCACAGGAGCCTCGACAACCAATCGGCAGCGTTTTCTGACCATGTTCAAGAAGTGTTGCAGGGCAGTTTCAACTATAGGTCTGGCATGAGATGCGAACTCTTACAGTGATGCTACAGCACTTATTGCACCAAACTGTGCTGATGTTTGAACTCTGCTACGTCCTGCTGTTTTTTGCCAATATGTGACAGATCTGTGCCTACCCTGCACCAAAGGATATCCTCCATCTTTCTAAAGGAAACTCGCTCTGAGTGCTTTGTGTACCACCAGTGAAAGGGGCATCACATGAGCTACGGATTAGTGCACACATGGCATTAGGTAGAGTAAGATCACGCTGCCACCGAGTATTTCAGAAACATTACAGTAGAAGATTTCTACATGGGATTCTGCTCTGTGTTCTTGAAAAGCATTGACAAAACCTTCAAAGTCCTCGAATACCCTTGAATTTTTACCTTTGAAACCGTAGAAATTCCGCAACTGCTGGACTCAGGCATGAGCCCTTCAGATTTCTTCTTCACTTAAAAATGAATGGCTTTATATCCTCTGTCTACAACATTAAGGAAGCAGGAGCTAATTGCTTTGTGGCCTGAGAAATTAAAGGCTTCCGCTCCTACAGCAATTCGGCATGCACGTCGTACACAGCACACTAATCACACAGACGTACCGTGCATACCAAGTTCAAAATGAAAAGTCGTGAAAAGAAAACATGTTTAAAAAAAGTGGAAATGTGACATAATAAACAAGCACTCCTAATACTTCATGAGTTAATCTCTGATTTATCTGCTTGTGTCTCTCGATACCTTAATATATGCCCTAGATATGGCCCTGCTTTATTTCTCCCTTACTGTACGTACAACCCTCATCCTCCCTTTGTCATGCCATCCTCTGTATCTCCAATAGCTCCTTCTTCCGTTTCTTTAATTGTGCACAAACTTGCTCCTCTCCTCCACAACCTCTGAGGTTGTGGAAGAGAGAGCAGTACAGGAAAATGCTGCTAAGGAAGGCAGTTGCTGGCCTGACGAAGGGCAAGCCGTCTTGTAGAAACGTTGTCTCCAGCAACACTCCTTGTTCATGGTGCATTTGTTTTTCCTGAGTGTTTCTTTTTTTTTTTTTCGTTTGGATATGAAGCTGTCTTTTTCACTTGTGTGCTGTTTTGTATATACATTTACTGGATTGTACTGCACCTCACTATCGCCCACTGTATTCCGCACAGAGGGAACTCGTGTAAGGGTCTCGTGACTCTGTCAGCAAAATATTGCCGGAAGCCACATTCTCATGAGACTGCTGTATATATATATATATTATCTGAAAAATGAAATGCTGAGCATTAAAAAAGAAATCCCGGGTGGCTTCGTCATTGAAGCCTGTTGTGGCAGTCACTTTCAGATACCATTGGCGCTTTCAAATACACTGCGGCAGTGGTGTAGATAGCTTAATCCAATTGGCACTCGATGGAACAACAGGAAAAAGTTCATCCCCCTAGCTGTGTTTTCAAGCAGAAGCACGCAACTAAAAAAGTCAATTTGACAGCCTTTGACGGTACAGCCATTATGTGACCGATATAACCCTTAAACACTGTACGGGCACATAAGTGCCAGCTTTCAGTGACATGTTGAGTTTGCCTGTTTTTTCCATTTGAAGCCACGCTGGTCTTCACATGCAATTTGACAGGGCCTTTAAAAGGCACTGTAAATAAGTGACTTCACTGATTCGCACTTTTGAAACCTTTTGTTGCAGTGGTGCTGGCACGAGTGCATGGTCACTATGCAACAGGGTGCTTGACCCTTCAAGACAACGTCCAGCGGTCCAGTGCCGCAGGATCCTGCGTAGCGGCAATGCTGTTTCGAGCTCTGGAAAACCTGTCCGCCGTGCAGTAGCATTGAACTCGATGTGCAAGAAATAGCACTTGCCAGAGCATATTTAAGGCGGAGGCTTCTATTTGATCTCGGTTTTCCCTACACCAAATAGGTGTAATTCTTGATATTATTGCTGTCAAATGTTATTGTATTAGATATATATGTTCTTGCAGTATTGTTTAGCTGAAACCGTTAATTTTCGCCCTTGGAAGAGTTCCACCACAGCAGATGTTTGTGGAGTTGTTTGGAATTATAAGCGCCTCATCCGAATGTGGAATAAATTTTCAAATTTGACGCAACGTTTTAATTTCAGAGTTTCTAAAACTGTCGTGCATTGAACGAGTGTTCAAGGGACACTTAAGAGAAAACCAATTGTTTTCCGTGTATTACTAAATACTCCTTTACGATTCCAAAATCACCACGCTCGTCGCGAGAAGACGCTCAGTAAACAAGAAAACGTGCGAAAAGAAAATGCTGCCACCTTTAAATTCTCGTACCAGTCGCTGTGACGTCATAGACTTTGACGGTGTCTACTAGGTCCTACGTAGGTCTTAACCTGTAAAAATGATGTACATTGTCTTCTGAGTGAGCCATATACTGAATATACCAAGTTTCAGGAAATTTCATTCAGCCAATGTAGCCAAAATACGAAAAATACTTTTTGTAGTTCGTGACATCACGTGCGGAGATTCTGGTGCGAAATTTAAAAATGAAACTGGCCTCGATTTCGTCTTCTTTTAATAAACCTATGTTGGTGAAATTAGTGACATTAGAGTTCTCCGATCACAATTTATCAATGTAAACCGATTCGTTATTTCACTTTTGTGCCCCTTTAACTTATTGATGTTGTGAGCTTATACAGATTATATGAGATTGACCTAGTCTTTGCGGCATTGCTCTCTGTGAAGATTCCCAAGCTTGTGTGCAAATTTTCAGTGTCTCCAAGAAACACATTCTCTTACTTCTGAAAGATGTGTGTGCATCATTGCTGAAGAACTCGCCAAAGTCTCCAAATCTTGTTTTCTCCCTGCTTTACAGCTATAAAAGACTAGTTGCTGCAATAATTAATTCTTCTGTTTTACAGCAGAGCTGTTATGGTCGACAGGGCCATAACCAAGGGGGGGTTGAGGGGGTTCTGACACCCCCCGAAATTTTTTCGTGCTTTAACTTTTCGGGGGATACTAAAATACTTGCGCGCCTTCACAGCGACCACCAGTTGCCAAAGGTAGCCGTTCTACACACAAACACCCCCCGAAAAAAATTCCTGGGTATGGCCCTGATGGTCGAGGCTTGCGTATGTTATAGAAAGAAAGTGTGAATAAGTTAAAAGGCGAGAGAACGACTGCAGAGAAAGATATAGAAAGAGGGAGAAAGAAAGAAAAGGAAGAAAGGCAGAAAAAGATAGAGAAACAAGTATACATAGAGGGAAAGAGATAGATAGACACAGACTAAAAGAAAAAAGATTAAAGAGACCAGTAATAGCTGTGTATCACGTATAGTATACATGGCTTGCACCTACGTCACTGCTCGAAGCAAGTCAGCCATATTGGTGAACAGCGGTTAGACCGTGTTCAGCGCTGCCTCGCCGCACCGGGCGAGTTTCTTCCTCCACTATGGTTATATGCGCAGTTGTGGCTGCTCTAATCGTTGTGACAGCTGCGGTAGAAAGAAGCAGCCCTCTAGTATGAGCTTCTTTCGAATACCAAAGGTTATTGAAGGCCAGTGCGAGCGTAGGAAAATGCTCAGCGCGACTCGTCGGAGGACCTGACATGGCGTACACGAGGTGTGCAAATTTCGACGAAGAAAACCCCTACGTTCGTGTGTGTTGAGCACAATTGGTAGTAGCTAGGCAAGCGATAAAGAGAGATGTGCAGACAATAATTAACGCGGATGCTTTTGTGTTAGCAGGAAAGCCATCCACATTCCACACGAAAGGATGATGGACGCGTCAGCAGTATGTTTTGATGCGCGTCCATCAGATTGCGTGAAGCCCTGTACAATGAACGAATGTAGCCGTGTATCAATCAAAGAACGCTTGGAAACGGCTGAGTAGCGGCGCGCGAGCACGCCTTCATATTTGGCGTGTTTCACACGTTTTTGTTTTTTCTCGGAAACATCAACCAGGCAGATTTTAGCAAAAAATAAATGTTTGATTCTGCAGTTATTTGAGGTGAGGTACAACATAAAGTTGATATTTTTCCGATTCCAGCAGGAATAAAAGGGTTGCCTAATGAAATCTAATTAATTAATTAGCACTTAGTCATGAAAAAATTACATATTGTATGTACAGGCGGGTCCACTCTTATTAAAGGGAACACTTGCGTGAAGCGCATCTCCGGATTTCGCTCTCTTGCAAAAGCATAGTGGCTTAAATTTGTGTAAGAGTACTACTCCATGTTGACAGTTCTGACTCCTTTTCACAGACTAGTACCGTGCACGAACAATGTTTCCACATCCACTTGAAGTCACGGAGCCACCAATATGAAATATGCTCATTAGGGTGTTCCCTTTAATGTTAACAGGTAGAACTTTCGTAGAGCGCATGGTTTTTTAGCCTTGGTCCAACTTAGCTGGGACAGCCGGTATGTATGTATATATATATATATATATATATATATATATATATATATATATATATATATATATATATATATATATATATATATATATATATATATATATATATATATTATTGCAAGGGGGTTTATTGACGACGTCTGGTAGCAGGCATACCGCAGGTCCAGCGAGAAGCAAGCAGGCTCTGCAACCACAGCTCGCGATCAGCGCTTGCGCCTTTGCACCAAGAGATGATCCCACTGGTGAATGCCTTGCTCTTTCACCGCTACAATACCCCGGCGACGAAGAGGAGCCATCCTGGCGACTCAAGGTGACGACAGGACAGGAGGGTCGTAGTAGGGCTTGAGGCGGCTGACGTGGACCGTCTCACGACCAAGACGGCGCTTGCCCGTGGACGGCTGGACCGGCTCAATCACATAGGTGACAGGAGAGGGGCACTTGATGACGTGGTAAGGGCCGGTTTACTTCGGACAGGGATGCAACAGCTGCGCCAATTGCGTCAATTTGACACAATTCCTTATTTTTGCGCCAAGCTGAGCCAAAACCGTGAAATTAGTTAAAATTGCGCCACGCTGCGCCAAAATACCCGACCAGCTTAAAACTTTCTCAGTTGCGCAAATTTGAGCAATAAATGGAGGCCGCGTTCGTCATCTGCAGTGTGGGCATCGTCATCCAACGCGCAGCCCCTAACCCCTCGCGAAAGAAAAAAAAAACAGTTTTACCGCAAGGACGAAGCAATGAATGCTGTAGCAACAAATGTTATACGAAGTGAGGCTGGCAGCAAACACTTTTGTGTCCGATCTCGCGTAACTCTACAAAACGTTGGTGTAAGAGAATACGGCCGCTCCAGGCAAAGATGCTCTTTGTCTTCGCATTGAGAGCGCAGCACGTAGCAGGATATACGAGCCGCCCGCTGATGGCTGCCGAGATAGCGCGCGCGCCAGCGATCGCGACCGCGGCCTTAGAATCAAAGTTCAAAGTTGCTACTCGAGCGAAACCCCCCCTCCCCCCCGCCCCCTCGCGTCTTTTCATGCTCGTTCAAGACGGGCGGGGCGTTTCTTCTATGCTTTCATAGCAGGCTTTCCGAGCGGAGTGGTGTTATCGCACACGCCCTCCGAGCGACGGAGATTGGCTGGCTCGTTTGATATCTGCTTCAGCCGCGTTCGTCGCCCGCATGCGCGCGCTTTTAACCGCGGTAGAACATACTATGCACAGGGATATGTTATCAATTTGGACTTTATACGGGAGATGACGGCAAAAACTCGTCGAGAGTGTTCATATAGTTGCTATCGCAATAGAAAAGGACAGTAGTTCTCAAATTTCCTGATGCTTGTTTTACTGCGTGCAGAACGCTTTTTAAGCCACTTATGCCGCAGTACACTGGTGTCCGGCGGAAAAGCATACCGAGATTTAGAAGGGGCTATTAGTACTAGCTGTCAGGGACACAGCACATTTTGTTTGTTAATTACTCATTCGTGCACGCGCCGTGTAATTACGAGTACTAGTATGATCGCTGGCGTCTACAAAATTATTGGCAATCATTTGGAGCTGCTGTGTATGGCGTTTCTGCGGCCTTGAGAAACAATTCCCAGGTGAAAATATTGCAACTGGAAACAACTGGCCCCAACTGGTACCAGTTCAACTAGTTTATGGTCAAATTCCCAGTTGGGACCCAATGGGACCGAATTCCCAACTGGGACCCACTGGCAACTGGTCCCAACTGGGAATTTGACCATAAACCACGACCTGGTCCCAGTTGGCACCCACTGACAACTGGTCCCCACTGGGAATCCTGCCATAAACCACTTGATCTGGTCCCAGTTATTTCCACTTGCAATTGGGACCAGTTGGCAATGGGTCCCAGCGGGGGCCAGTGGCTCTTACTGAGATCTCAATAAGAGCCAGTTGCCCGTTGCGAATGGTGTCCCATTAGGAACTACTGTCTGAAGCTGGTCCCATTAAAAATTAAACCTGATGTGGCTAATTCCTGGGGCTCCAGTGCAAGATAAAAAAACAACCTTGGATACTCCATCAAATGTTTATTTTACAAACATTACACAGCACTCAAATTTTTTAGTGTTTGGCGTCAATCCTAAATTTTTTCCGTGAGATTCACGTACCCGTGACCAATGGGAGAGCGTTGCTGCAAAATAAGAAGTAACATATGTTACATGCATGTCTCAGAATAGCCATATCAATTTAATATACACAGCAGACCAGCCTTCTAAAAATTCACACTACGAACACTATTCCAGAGATCATGCCGGATGCAATCCGATTTTTTTTAAGTCGTTACCTCAGCGGCAAAAACATAAGAACTACGGGCAGTAAGGCGATCGAAAGCATCTTTGTTTCCACTCGAATGTATGTACCTACAGATGCAACAGGTTCGGGAATATTCATTTGCAGTGCAAAATACGGGCCCCTTTGCGCTTTCTTTAAAAGTCGCGGACGGAGCTACAAATTTGCACGAGTATACTTTATAGTTATTTAGCATGCCGTTCAAAATACAAGTATTGCACGGCACTCGTTTTCTGTGATGCTCCAAAACAAATGGCAGAAAATTAGCAATAAAATAAGCACTCTGCACAAACACCTAAACAAACATATTACAGAGCCGTGCCGAAAGAACTTGTTTACAATGCGGCGTTCCATCGTCTGAACACTCAAAACACTTTGCATTGCATTGAACAACTAGCACTCGAAGCATAAATGATATATAGTTACCTTCAAACGGCTGCATCGCCGACAAGGCGCAGGCTTGCACAGCATTCCGCACACAATGGATCCACATATCCGTGTTGTCACAGGAAAAAACACTTGTCCGGCGTTCACCCATAAAGACTTCCAGAGAAGAAACTGTCGAACAAATTCGACAAAATCTAAATTACGCACGCCATGACTACGTTCCTTTTGAAAAACAGCACAACTAAGCACCGCTTCCACGGACCACCACCACAGAACACTTCTACCACTCGGCAGCTAGCCCTCGTACACATGTGGTGTTCGAAACTAGCGTGGCTGTGTTTCTAAATTTTCGGCCTTTATTATCGAGCTTCTTTCTTCCACTAAATAGTGCGGGATTGGCAGGAAATAATTCTTTTCAGTTTATTTTATGTGTAATCTTTATGTTTCATTACTGCTTCATTTGTCTGAGCGTATGAGATACGAAACTGATGTGACGGCTGTCGAGGCAGTTGGGAAGAGAGCAGAGAGTGTGGCGTGCGTTTGTGTCGGCAGCATCGTAGCAGCATGTCGGCGGCAGTCTTGGAAGTGGTAGCACTCGGCTCTGCTCGATTTTTCTTTGTCGTACGTACGGAAGTAATTGCTGTGCTGCACACAAGCCAATCGAGCAGGCATGCTCTCAGTGAGACAACGGCAATATTAACACCCCGACGTCAATCGGGCCCGCTTCGCCTGCGGGTATCCGCGATGGACGTAAAAAGATTGACAACAGCTGATGACAGCAGTACTGATGCTTAAACAAGCGTACGTTTGAGTGCACTGTGTTGCGCATTTGCGCAACGGAATAATCGACGATAATACACGATTTTAAAAAATACATATCGGGTCAGGTAATACTTTATATTATTGTAATGGGGTTAAAACAACGGGAAGAGGAGGATGACGTCTAAACAAGAAAAGATAATTGATTCGCAAACCATGAGACGCTATTTTCTTATTCTCTCATCGTCCTATCATCTGTGTTCATAACGGCCCCTTACAATACTAGGCCAGTGATCAGGTACCCTTCTGTGAGTATGACACAAAAAACTCTTGGATAAAACCCATTCGCTCAAGTCCAGCAATGCTACGTCGTATACATTCGAGTTCAATTTTTTTTCGTTCACTGGGAAGAATCGTACAACCAGAGTAACTGGTCGCACTTCGAGCTAGCGTACAATTGGGACCGTTTGCTTGCAATATAACCGGATATGGTTTCCAACTGGGACCAGCTGCCTCCAGTTCAACTGGTCATGGTTCCCGTTGGTGGCCAGTTGAGTTGTAACTGGGACCAGCTGCTAACTGGAACCAATTGCAATTGGAATCAACTGGAACCAGTTGGGTTGTAACTGGGACCAGCTGCTAACTGGAACCAGTTGCAACTGGAATCAACTGGGGCCAGTTGGCCTGCAACTGGGACTGATCCATTGTGTGCGGAATGCTGTGCAAGCCTGCGCCTTGTCGGCGATGTAGCCGTTTGAAGGTAACTATATATCATTTATGATCCCAGTTAACACCAGTTGAAACCAGTTGGATTCCCAGTTACACATTTTCACCTGGACAAAAGCGTATGCCAGTTTTCTTTTTTCGCCACCCCAACTTGCTCCTGATTTACGAATCTCCCAAATTTCCAGGTTGCCAGGTTCGCAGGTCCACATTAGCATTTCCAGTGCCTGTCGAATTATTCGACAGGTCCTGCAAATGCTTATGTGGACTTAGTCATTGTTCGCACTGTGGGGTGGCTCAACACACTGCTTATATTGAAATAGCAGTGTCCACGTGCACTGTGCACGAATTAGCTGATGTTAAATGGTTTTTACATATTTTTGTTTTCTTTTCTAAAAATAAGCTTTCTTTGTTATACTGCTCCAAATTGGGGATTTCCGGCTAAAATATTCAGGTTTTTTTTCGTAACCTGATCCAAATTTGGATTTTCGTGCTCCAAAAGCAACATTTTGCTGCTCCAAAAATTGCTCCAAATCCTATTTCGGCTGTTGCATCTCTGTTCGGTGCAAACTTGGGAGTCAGGCCAGGAGAGTGAAAAGGCAGTCGAAGCCACACGAGAGAGCCGACAGGGAAAGTGTCCGGGGCCACATCACGGTCATGGCGATCTTTTTGGAGGGCTTGATTATCCGCCGTGAATGAGCGTGCGAGCTGACGACACTCTTCAGCATATTCGGCCATCTCGGAAACTGGGCTGAATTCCGAGGCATCGGGATTGTACGGCAATATTGTGTCGAGGGTGCTGCATGGCTCGCGGCCATACAAAAGAAAGAATGGGGAAAAGCCTGTTGTGGATTGTGTCGCAGTATTGTATGCGTAAGTCACGAAAGGGAGAATGACATCCCAATTGGAGCGGTCAGAATCAATATACATAGTAAGCTTGTCTCCCAGTGTGCGGTTGAAACGTTCCGTTAGGCCGTTCGTCTGAGGATGGTAGGCCGTTGATGTGCGGTGCACTGTACGGCATGAGTGAAGAAGCTGTTGGAGAACTTCAGACAAAAACACGCGACCTCTGTCACTGTAGCTCCCGTGGTGCCCCATGACGAAGAATGAACCGATTGCAAGATGAAGGTGGCAACGTCACGAGCACCAGCCGAAGGTAGCGCTGCCGTTTCCGCGTATCTTGTCAGATGGTCGGCAGCTACAATCACCCATCGATTACCAGCAACAGAGCACGGAAGTGGGCCGTATAGGTCAATCCCAACACGGTCAAATGGGCGCGTGCAGGACATGGTAGAGGCTGCAGTTGACCGGGTGAATGAGGAAATGTCTTACGTTGTTGACACATGGAACATGAGCGAATGTATTTTCGCACAAATGTGTACATACCCCACCAGTAGTAACGTTGGCGGATCCACTCATTTGTTTTTAGCGCAACAGCGTGTGCATGTTGCGGTTCAGCGTGAAAATATGCGCAGACATCAGACCGCATGTGGCTGGGTATGACGAGCAGCCATTTACGACCCGCCACTCATAGGCGTGCGCAGGGGGGGGGGGGGCAAAGGGGGCGAGAAGGGGGGCGCAAAGTCAGCCCTATACATTGTAGGGGGGGCGATAGGGGGGCGCAAAGGCAGCCGCATACATTGACATAATAGGGAGGGGGGGCGCTGCGACGAACCTTCGCCCCCCCTGAAGGGCAACCCTGCGCACGCTTATGCCGCCACTTGATAGTTGCGACGGTATAGTAGGGCATCCCGTATCGCGAAATGCGTTGCCTGGCGGCGAAGAGCCCGCGGGTATCCGGAAGTTGATGAGTCGGAGAGCATATTCAAGAGAGAGGCAATCCAAGGGTCCTTTCGCTGTTCAGATGGCTTGTCGGTGACGCTAACAGCGGTGAGGGTGAAGTCAATGGTTGAGCTTTCCTTTTCAGCGGATTTCACGGGTGATCGTGAAAGAGCATCTGCGTCAGAATGCTTTCGCTCCAATCGGTAGACGACGCGAATGTCGAATTCTTGTAGGCGAAGTGCCCAGCGTCCAAGCCGACCAGAAGGATCTTTCAGCGACGCCGACCAACAGAGTGCGTGATGGTCAGTCACCACGTCGAAAGTTTGGCCGTACAAATAGGGGCGAAACTTGTTTAACGCCCACACAATCGCGAGGCACTCCTTTTAGTGGTTTACTTCCGCCTTAGTGAGGGCACGGCTGGCATAGGCGACCACATACTCCGTAAAACCAGGTTTGCGTTGCGCGAGTACTGCACCAAGGCCAACGCCACTGGCGTCCGTGTGTACCTCGATTGGCGCAGTTAGGTCGTAATGGCGCAGGACGGGCGGCGAAGTAAGTAGTTGGCGCAGAGTAGTGAAGGATTCGTCACAGGCTTGTGTCCAATTCGAAAGATCCGCAGGGCCAATAAGGAGTTTGGTGAGCGGGGCGATGATTGAAGCGAAGTTCCGGACAAAGCGACGAAAATACGAGCACAGGCCCACAAAGCTCCGTAGTCTTTAATGTAGTCGGCCTTTGG